>NW_008673327.1:25273-39641 GCF_000695815.1 Acanthisitta chloris
GTGCAGAGAACACGTGCTCAGAGCACACTCAGCTCCCACACACTCTGCCCCTCTCCCTGCCCTGCTCCTACCCCTGCAAAGAGGTTTGACTCTTCCCACAGCCCCAGCAAAGTAATCCCCCACCCTGTGCCAGCACACACAATTCCACCAACAGCCATTGACCCCTCGCAGCCACATCCCCAAGCAGTGACCACCAGCAGCAGCTGTGGTACCTCTGCCCACCAGGGGTTTTCAACCACTGCTCCATCCCTGTCCTCGTATGGATCAACCCCATCAACATTCCTGACACTTTGCCTTACCCACAACCACCCAACACTGCAGCTACAAGCTGAACTGTAATCAGCCACCAGAAGCATCTGGAGACACAGCTGCAACTCACATGCAAGGTGAGGCCACCTCACACAGCCCCTTCACCTGCAGCTCCACCCTCCTAGCCCAGCCAAATCCCAGTCCCACTCCCGCAGGGAAGCTCTGGTAATCCATCCACACACACACATGCTGGAGACAAAGGGAACTTCAGCCTGTTCAGCACCTTGCAAGGCCTTGAACAGCTGCCAAAGGCCCTTGGAGATGGGCCAAGCCAGAGCAGAGATGTGAATGATAGAGATCCTCAGCAGCCCATGGGGCCCGAGCAGACGCTGCTACTGTTGGAGCCTGCATGGTCACGACACGCTTTCCCCTTGTTCAGAGACATACCTCCTGTGGAGGCAGGTTTTTCCAGGGAGGAATTCTATCCCTGTCTGCCAGGAGAGCAAAAGCCTCTGCTCCTCTTTCATCCACCACCAAAACTAAAAGAAGCAGTGGGTTAAGTATTTTCTTGCTCCACTGTCATCGAGGGTTTTATGGGGAAACATCAGACGCCCACGAAGGTAAAACACAGGGATGGGATACAACAGATTGTGTGGAACAGCATTTACCTGTCACTAATTCCATCCAACCAGTCTTCACCTAGACTTGACATTTCCCCAGCTGCCCAAGGCTCACGTTTCCAAACCTTCATGCACAAGTCTGATGTGATGGGAAAACACACCCAAATTCCCCTTTTTCTGCAGTAATTTCTTCCACACCTTCTACATAAACCCAAGCCTTGGAGAAAGAGCAAGGCCACCCTGCTCAGGCTGAGCAGCCTCTGTGCACATTCCTGCAGAGCAGCCAAAGTCAAGCAGGTGAAGAGGAAGCAGAGACACAGCCACTGATGGAAATTTCAGTAGCATGGAAGAAGAGACAGACATTTTTTGGCTGTCTCCCCAACACAGCAGATCAAAGGGCCACTGGAAAAGCTCAGAGCAATAATGTGATGTGGCTTTACTATAACTAAGTGCCAAATACAAGGGTAGGGATGCTCTGCAGGGCACTTGCACATGGGTGTAGGGATCAGTGGACAGTGGTGATTTGGCCTCCTCCTCTTTTTCCCATCTCCTCGGGTGCCAAACTGCACTAAAATCCATCAGGATCAAGCTCACACCAAGTGTTTTCTCAGTCATCTCATTTTTCCACATGAACAAATGGTGATGTTGGCACATCAAGCCTTTGGGAAAGCTACCAAGGGGGGAGGCAGCAAATTGGAAAGGTTTTGGGGATCCTTAGGGCATGACTGGATGTCTCTCCCCAGGAGATGATGCTCCAGCTGCCCCAGGGCTGCCTGGGAATCCCTGGCTGGCCCTGGGCAGGAGGAGAGCTCAGCCACTCCGAGGGATTCCGTCTGGCCTTGAGGCTGAACACGAAATCAGACAACTCCTTCCTTGCCAAGAGCAGCTTTAATGTGGGGAGGGAGTGCAAGGCAGAGCTTTCCACAGAGTCCTTTCATTCATATACACCAGTGAATTTTCAGACTTTTTTCCCCCTCAACTTGGTGAAGCCTCCAAGTTTCCCTCTGGAAACTCCATCCTGGAATGGTTTTCTCTTTGCGTTACTTTTTGCAGACTCCTCACGTGCAATCCTCTCTATAAAGGAATTCCAACCTTTTCCTAACTGGGACAGGATGAAGAGCTCCACTTTAAACTCATGTCCAGTGTGGACTTGTCCTTTGTGGGGAGGTCATAAAGGAGAGAGAGCATAAGATTACACTGGTCACCTCTTGGAGTTTCCCTCTTTTCCCATCCATCCAGGTGGTTCTACACATCTCTGTCTCACAGTGGTCTGTCCCTACTTTCCCCTTCCCCATTTTCCAGGCATTCACTTGACATCTGGTGAAGAGGCCTAGGAGTCACCCTGCAGTGAAACCTTACCCTGCCTCTTTTTCCAGCCTGTCCAACAGAACAAGTCAGCTGTGGGGGCCTCACCACCAGCCCTAAACAACCACCATGCAGCAGGTCAGGCCATTTCAGCATATGTACCTTCTATTTGTAGTGGACTGTTAATAATTAAGTGATGCCTTTCATACAGACATTTACCATAATTTAACCTTGCCCTCGCTGTGCAATTCATCCTTTGCAGAAGCCAATGAAAATAAAGGCCCCAGATTTCGTCTCTCTCCCTCGTTCTCTGCACATACATATAAATATACACACACATATATCCAGAGCAGGGTAATAGGTTTCACATATTGTTCCATAGGTATCATTAGGGTAACTGAGCCAAGTGTCTCAGCTCATATGACTCCCTTTATAGGTGCCTTATAATCCACATAAAATTGAGTTTATGTTTCCTCTCCATCCACTGACTCCGAAACAGGACGAGGAAGGGCTCTCACCCACTGCTTTTCCCTTCTTACACACTCATTGAGCTTGGGAAACATCTGAGTCCAACCTGTGCCCCATCACCACCTTGTCAACCAGACCAGAGCACTAAGGCCATGTCCACTTGGTCCTTGAAAGGGATGGTGACCCCCTCCCTGGGCAGCACATTGCAGTGCCTGACAGCCCTTGCCATGGAGAAACTCCTCCTGATTCTCTGGACACCCCCACCCTTCAATGTCTCTCTTGCAGTGAGAGCCAACAGCCACCAAACTGGACAGCCCTTACAATCCACCTCTTGTGGTGTCTTACCTCCAACCATGACAAGCATTGAAGGCTCCAGGAAAAAGGTCAGAGCAAAGCCCACAGCAGACAAGTATCAAATCACCAGCCCAGGGAGAAACTCCTCCTGATTCTCTGGACACCCCCACCCTTCAATGTCTCTCTTGCAGTGAGAGCCAACAGCCACCAAACTGGACAGCCCTTACAATCCACCTCTTGTGGTGTCTTACCTCCAACCATGACAAGCATTGAAGGCTCCAGGAAAAAGGTCAGAGCAAAGCCCACAGCAGACAAGTATCAAATCACCAGCCCAGGGAGAAAAACCCTTCCCAAGTTTGCCATCTAGTCATTGCTCCTGTTGCTACAGCCACAGAACAGAGCCCAGCAGGTCAGTGGAATAGGAGCAAGGGAAGGGACTGAAAACTGAGATTTATTTCCTCTCTTCTTTTTTTTTTTTTTTTTTGAGAGAAAAAGAAGCACAGGACAAGGAGAAAAAGAGCCAAAGTTTGTACTATTGGCTGCACTTCCACAGAAAGTCCTAAAGAGGCTACACAGAGAAACAAAAGAAAAATATTTTCCCCTAAAGAAACATTAGTAAAAACACATTTATTAAAGCACAAAAAATTCCGTAACACTTAAGAGACCTGCTGCTCTGGAAAGTGTGGGCTGACTGCAGAGTGTGAGCTGGCTGAGCTGCCCTCACAGACCTGCTGCTCCTGCAGGGGAGAGCCTGACTGCCCAGTCTGCCCAGTGTGCCCAGTCCACAGCCAGGGCACCCAGCACCCACGGGAAGGGGCACAGAACCTCAGCTGGGCTGGGCTGTGTCCCCAGGATCAGCTTGGCTGCCCTTCCCAGGGTCTGAGCTGCTCTTCAGAGCCTCCTGCACTACATACTCCACCTTCTTAATGGGAACCATGGCACACAGCAGGTGGTTGTTGGAGAGTATGTTGGAGAGACCAGGACACAAACAAACCCTATGGATCTCCAGGCACACGTGGCCTAGGACCTCAGGGTCACAGGGACCTGCTTTCCCCATGCCATGGACCCACAGTAACACTGCAAAACTTTGCCATTCCATCCCAGCCACAGGGACACAAATCACATCCACATTATTGCAGTGTTAGAATTCCCTGGTGTGGCAGGGCAGGATGGGGCAGGACAACTCTGCTACTGGTCCCCAGTGCAGCTCAACTCGTGGCTGTTCCAGGGCTGCATGAGGGGATGGAAAACTTTCCCCGGCATCAGGTGTTGCTGCTGAGTGTGAGCTGCTCCAGTTACACCCTCGGCAAGTGTTATAAACACACAGGCACAATCTAAATATTTATGGCACATGAAATCTCCCGTCTGCTGTTCCTCAGCGCAGGGAGGAGAGAGGAGGGAGGGCGAGTTAAGAGGTGATTATTGTGCAGGGCCTGTAAAACCAAAATATGGCATCAAGATGTGTCCAGCCCCCAGGAATGGTCAGCACACAGGGCCAGGTGTCAGGTCCCTGACACGGCCAGGAGAGCACTCAGCTCCCGTGGACAGGCACCAGATGGAAAACACGGCCCTGGGCTCGGGGTCTCCTTTTCCTCTCAAGCACCTCCTGAGAGACTGACTGCTGCAGCTCATAAAACCTTGCTGGGGCTGTGAAGGAGGAGCAGAGCAGCCCGGGCAATTATTTGCTTGGCCTTGACAAAAATCATGATAGAATTTGTTTTCTTATTCTTGCTATTTTTGCCCAGCTCTCTGGGGGTTTTGTTACAGGCTGAAATAAAGTGAAAAAAACCAAACCACAACAGAAAGAGAGAGACAGACTGGGGAAGTTCAATGTGTTTCTGGAACAATTGCCCATTGATCCAGCCTGGAAAGTGCTGAGTATCTGAGGGTGATGGGACTGTCTTGCCAGCAAGGAGTGGAGCTGCTGTAGGAAAAATGCTCCACTTGGCAAAGTCTGGGACAGGAGTATTGACTGCAGAGGCCACACCAGCACAGATCCTGCCTGCACTGGTCTCTGGGGCTGGCAAAAGCCATTTCACCACCATGGCAGGAGCCAAGGACAAGGTGTTCCCAGGCACACACGTGAATTTGGGGGGACAGATGGACAGTTCACCTCCAACCTCCCCCAGGTCACCACTGACACCTGGAGAGGTGAACAAGAACTCAGCGAGTCCTCTCTCTTTCCACTGGAGCTGCTGCTCAGTGTCCCACCGTGCCCAGTGATTCCCATCAGGAAAGGTGACACCACAAGCAGCAATGGGTTTTTGGCTTCTGGTGGCTTTGTTTTCTGTCTGCCCAAAGTCCAAGAGAGCAGCACGAAGGCATTTGTGCTCTGCTCTGCTCTCAAGGGACTGTGCTCAGCCAAGGTGGGGCCCCCAAAGCTATTTTTAGCTCAGCACAAATAACAGAGCTAAAGGCTTTGACGTTTTTCCTGAATGAGTCCAGGGGCCAAAAGCTAAAACCCAGGCAAGCTCCAATGGGGAATTTGTACAACCCTTCACCTTGTGCAGGTGAGTGTGAGCACAGGCTGGGGATGGCAATGGGAGGGTCAGCAGGAGGACACACACAGGGTATGTCTGTCTGACACAATCTGAGTTAGAGCCACGAATTACTTCAGTCACCCCATGAAAGCCACCAGTCCCTCCCAGCAAAGGTGCTAGGATAAAGCCTTGAGCAACCTGCTCCAGTGGGAGGTGTCCCTGCCCAGGGCAGGGGGTTGGGGCTGGATCATCTCTAAGCTCCATTCCAAACCCTGAAATTCCATGACTATGGCACCAGCTCATACTCACATGCTCTAACCCACACACCACCCCTGGGCAAGGCTGGCACACAGGGACCGACATCAGTGGACTTACAGGCTCAGAGTCATCAATGAGACAAGAGACAACCCCTGAATTCCTCTTGTTCTCCATTTCCTGAGTCTCCCTTTAAGCCTCTCCTACACCTCTCTACAGCCAACCCAGAGAAACAAAGCACATTCCTCTAGGAACAACAGCACAGCCAAAGGTAAAGCTACCGTGGATGTCCAGAAGGCTCCAGGCTATCCCAAGTCTGAGCTCAGGTCTCAAAAAAGCCCCAAACCTCCAGCTCAAACTAATAGACACATCTGCCAACAGCTTCTTTTAATTCTTTGGAACCACTCTATAGATTATTTCATTGCCAAGAAAAAGAAGAGATATTTATGATAGTAACTGCGAAGCCTTGAAATTCCAAGTCAGCTCCTCAGTGGTGCAAACTGGAGCTGCTCCAGTGAGTCAGGGGGTTACACACTGCCAATTCACACAGGTTGAACTGGCTCTCTGCTCTTATCTCCTGCCTCTCCAGCACACCCAGACAATTCAAGGCAGCTCAGTCAGGCACTGTATGAATATCTGCCACTCTTCCCTCTTGAGCCAACCAGGTGGAAAAGAAACACAAGAGCACAAATGCAGAAGTCAAACCAGATGTGTTCCTACCTTGAAGCTGGAGGTGGCTGGTGCTGCAGCTTCAGCATGAAGACCAAGGCTGGATGGGCAGGGAACACCTGCTGATAGTGCTCAGTAATCTCCTTGAAGGCTCTGGGTCTGTCCTGTAAACCAAGGGGAAAACCCTCCTGTTTTTAGCTTGCAATAGGTTTGTGAGCATTAAAACCAGGCAAGGCAGGGAGAGGTTTCAATACCAAAGCTCCAGGAGCAGGAGGCAGCTCTGGAGACAAACTCTGTGCCTCCCACCCAGCAGGTGCTTGGGTTTATGTAACATTCAGCAGGTGCTTTTGTTCAGCTCAACCAGCTCCCCAATTTGCCTGTCCTGAGGTTCCTCATGGAAAACCTTTGCCCAGGTGGATGTTGTTCCCAATCAGAGCCTCCTTTAAGGTGGGGAGGTTGTTCTGGTCTCTCAGTCACCTGTTTGGAGTTAGAGCTGAGCAGAGGAGGGACAGGTGTGTTAAATGTGTCTTTGTTCTTAGGCTTTGGAATTGAAAATAGAGTATATAGCCAAGAGAAAATAAACCTTCCTGATGGCAGAGTGTGGCTGAGGCCCTTCCTGGGGTGAGCACCAAACATCCACCAGACTGTGCTCTTAGCAAACTCCTAGGAGTAACTTCACTCCTGGTGATAGTTCCCTGGTCTCAAACTACCCACACTAAAGTGACCAGAGATGGAGAGTCCTGCAGGATCCTGCAGAGCATTCTAAGAACTAGATTGAAAAAATTCAAACATATCCCTTAAAAACCATGAAGCAGCTGTGAGCTCCTGGAGTGTCTCTGCCCCAAGAACGAGGCCTTTGTTAGAGTGGGACACACTGAACTGAATCTCAGGGTGAAGTTTTCTGGTCAGGACATCACCTGCCCATGCAGAGAGAGTTCATACAGCACAGGCTGACACAGCCTGAACACAGAGCCCCGAGTGACTTTAGCCTCCCTGTTAATCCACCAATCCCTCCCAGCAAAGGTGCTGGAGCCAGAGCCCTGAGCAGGTGGAAGGATCCTCCACTGGCTTTGCAGATCTTGGGATCAAGCCCAGATTGTCCATGAATTTCAACTATTTTATATTCCCCTCACTCCTTGTTCAGCAAGACACTAAAACTGTGCCAATAGCTCTTGCTTGCCCATCTCAAGCTCCAAACTTCACCTGGGTGTGAGTGTTGTGCCAACTGGTGCTGGGTGAGCTCAGCCCAGAGGCTTTCCCTGAGCATGGGTTGGATTCTCCTGGCTCTGTGCTGCTCCCTGACTGCACTGAGCCTGGGTTGGATTCTCCTGGGGCTGTGCTGCTCCCTGACTGCACTGAGCATGGGTTGGATTCTCATGGCTCTGTGCTGTTCTCTGACTGCATTTCCCACTCAGCCCCTTCTGCTCCAGCCCACACTGCACTGCAGCTCATTGTGCTGATTCCAAACCTTCCGCAGCTATTTGGGGTTTCATTTTCACTTCTTTCAGGAGGAAAAGACACACACCAAAAACCAGAGGGAAAATGGAAGGCTGAAAATGATTGGGTTTCAGGGAAATATATATTTTTGGCATTGAAAGGAGGGAAAGCAGCAGGTTTGGGAATAGTGAGCCTGGGAAAAATCCTCCAAAACTTTACCTTCCTTTAATTATCCAGGTGACATTTCAGACATTTAGTCTGATTTTTTTTTTTTTTGCATCTGCATATTGAAAACACCCTTTTAAAAATACTCT
Source organism: Acanthisitta chloris (assembly GCF_000695815.1). Classification (NCBI taxonomy): domain Eukaryota; kingdom Metazoa; phylum Chordata; class Aves; order Passeriformes; family Acanthisittidae; genus Acanthisitta; species Acanthisitta chloris. Next base: position 33,365 of record NW_008673327.1, read on the forward strand.
GGGAAAATAGCTGCTGCAGAACATTTATTTAGCGAAAAGTAAATCTTATAAAAATTCAATTGCAAAGTAGTTAAGGTATTTGAATTTTTTTTTTTAAGGAAGAAGAATCCCAAGAAAGAAAGTATTTGATGGCTAATAATCTCATTTCAATATAATAGGACCTTTCTTTTGCAAAGAGCAAGACAGGTTAAAAGATATAATTATGACTTTGCAAACTCTCCCAAGTGCTGCGAGATCATCTGACAGTTCTGATCCCGAGCTCAGCTCTCCGAGGGGAAAAGTCTTTGTCTAGTTAGAGAGTTAAAGAGACAGGATCCCTATTCCTCCCTCTGCCTACATTGCAATTTAACTGTCAAAAAAATCCAAGCTGCAAAATTGTCTTATTCCAACACAGCACAAGGAGAGAGAGAGGTTTGAGACTGACCTGTCAAACGCTCCCTCTTTAAAAATGTATAATATATTTTAAACATTTTTTTCCAGAGGTACTTAAAGGTTAAAGATGTGCCAAAGAAGTAGGATGGATTTTTTTCCCCCTTTTGCAAAGCTTTTTAAAACAATTAAAACCAGGGGAAAAAAAAAGGAAAAAATTCAAAATTAGGGATCATCAGTGTAAAAAATCCCCTGAAGATCAAAAGGAACACATTAGAATCACATTAATTCTGGTTTAAAAAAAAGGAATAAATCCCCTTTTTGAATGGAAAGGGAAACTTGGAGGGCATTTGAATGCTGTTTTCATTGTCAGGATGTGCAGGAAGGTGGAGCAGTGTCTGGGAGAGAGACCAAGGAGCCCCGAGACAGTCCAGGCTGTCCCTGAGCTCCTTAAAGCTTTGCCTTTCCAAGGGGGCAAAACAGTGGAAGGAGGAGGGGGAAATACTTTGCCCAAGTAACCAAACAAAAGAAGCTGTTTCCTCAGGGGAGTTTCCAAGGAGCCACAAACAAACAACTCCAAACCGTTTCTTTACCAAATATAGATGGCAAGAGCAGCTGGAGGTGCCCAGAGGCTCTGAGCACCCTGTGCCCCCAGGGACGAGGGCAGCAAAGCCTGGGGAGCAGCAACACCAGGCTAGGACCTGAGTGTCCAGGGAACCACACACTGCTTTGGGTTGGAAAGGACCTTAAAGTTCATCCCTTGCCATGGGGGACACCTCCCTCCAGCCCAGGCTGCTCCAAGCTCCATCCAACCTGGCCTGGAACACTCCCAGGGATGGGTAACTGCTCTGGGCAACCTGTGCCACAGCCTCACCACCCTCATTGTGAAAACTTCCCCATTATTCACGTTACTGCAAGCCAGGAGCAAGAGCCTCATAAATCAGGGGCAATTCCTCGGAAACAACAGTTTCCTCACCTGAGAGAAACCAAGGGAGAGGGTGTCCAGGTCTGTTTTCCACCTCCAGCAAGCAACAAAGTGGAGGGACTGGGAGGGCTCTCACACCAGCCTTTATGTGCTCCAGGAGCCAGGTGGGTTTTCCTCCTTCCTAATCAGCAAATTGGACCCTTTCCTTGCCAGCTGTTCCTTGTTGGATGGGGCACAGACCAAGCTGCTGCACATAGCCCTGGTGGGAGAGCCCAGGGCCAGGCAGAGCTGTGGGCCACAGATTTGTGGCCTTTGGACAAAAGGGTTGCAAAATAACATCCCATTCCTCTTGGTATTTGGGATGGTTCCCTTGACTGAGTCCTCTCCAGGTGCTTGGGTCCAAACCCACCATGGAAAATGGGAATCTCCTCAGGCTGTCACCCAGTTCTCCCAGCCAAAGGCTGACCAGGAGGATCAGCCTGTCTGGAGGTCACTAGGACTGAGAGCCAAAGGACACAGCCTCGGGGAGTTTCCCAGATTACAGGAGGAACAGTCCCAAACCATTGCACCTGCAGTGCCTGCAGAGGGGCCATGCAGCTGGGCTGAGATTGTAAACCTCAAAGTGCTTTGGAACATCCACTTGCTGCCTTAGATTTATCCACACACCGAGGCCATAGGCACACCCAGGAAATACAGCCCGAATGCTATCAGCATGATCCAAGATAACATGGCACCAGCTGGATAAGTGGCAGGAAAATCATCCTCCCCCTGCCAAATTCCTCCCTTCCCAGCCCTCTCCATCCTGTCGCTGCCAGGTGGGTGGGGAAAGGAGCTGAGCAGCAGCTCTGAACATCACTGCAGACACAGGAGCTCGGGAACAGGGCACAGCAGTTCTGTGCTCAGCGTCAACATTCAATTTCTGCACAGCTCTGCTGAGCTGGGATGTGGCTGGACTGACACAAACAGGGGTGGGAGCCTGGTTAAAGAATCCTTGCACACCGATCTGTCCCTCCTGGCACTCTGGGAAGTGTGTCAGCACAGCTCTGTTTCCATGGGACCCGAGGGTGACCAGGCTTTCAGGATTACTCACTGCAAATGAAAGCCAAACTGGACTCCTGCCCCAGGAATCCTGCCAGATTCCTGCTCTTAAAGGAATGATAAGCCTTTGGGATGCTGCTCCTCTGACTGTGCAGAATCAGGGTCAAGTCTGGGAAAAAGCTCCTTGTTAAATGGCTCCAATCCCACTTTCCTTAAAACTGGAGGAAAGTCTTCCTCAAGGAGCAGGATCAGAACCCACTGGTAAGACAAAGGTTTGCTCCTGATGGATCATGCTAAGGTGTTCCACTCATGGATGATGCTCAGAAGAAGACAAGAAAACCTTGTCCATCCTTTCCATTGAGCTCTCTGCTCCCAAATTCCCCTTGGTTTCCCACAGCCTGTCAAGGCATGAGGAGGTGATGAGATTTCCCTGGTGTAACCAGGAGCAGGATCTGGATCTCCCTAAGAAACATCATGTGCTAAATCTGACTTCGTTTCCCTGGTGTAAGCAGGAGCAGGATCTGGATCTCCCTGAGAAACATCATGTGCTAAATCTGACTTCCTCCCCAATACCTAAGCTAAATTTCCTTCGTTCAGTTGGAACCCAAATGTTCAGCTCATCACTCCCTCCTGCTGCAGAGACCACCCTCAACCGAAGAGCCCAACGGCCCAACCTGCTCTGCTGCCCAGCAGCACAGCTCTGCAGGACCTTCTCAGGAGCTGGAGCTGCTGGTGGAGGCTGATCCCAACAGCAGAGCACTCGGTACGAGTGTGCTGGGCCAGCACCGTCCCCACCAGCCGCTGCCCCTCGGCGAGCCTAACGGCGAGCCTGCCTCGCCTTGATTGATTTTCTAATTGCTCCTCTAATTGAACAGCTACAGCAACACTACCAGGGAAAGGTTTCGGGGCTGGGAAGGGAGGTGGGAGGGTGTGGGGGTGGAAGGGGAATTGGAGCTGGGGAAAGAGCGAAATGGGTTTTTCTTGAGATGGAAACGGAGGGAAGAGGCAGGAGATGATTCCCTTCAGCAGGCTCTGAGGAGGAGGAGGAGGAGAGCTGAGCACAATAAATCACAGAAAGAGAAGAAGAAAAATGAGAAGTGGGTTGAAAAGTGTGGCAGGGCCAGAGGGTCCCAGGGACCGCTCAGCCTCCAACTGACATCAGCTTCCTGCAGGCTGTGAGCTCTGGCGTGAGGAAAATAGGACACGGAGAAGCAAACTGGGAAGGTGTGCAAGCTGGAAAGGGGAACAAGCAGGAGAAGGTGGGAAAAGATACCTGTGTGCCAAAATAAAAGGTGCAAGAGAGATATTGGACAAGGGTCTAGAGTGACAGGACACGGGGAATGGTTTTCCACTGCCAGAGGGCAGGGATAGATGAGATTGGGAAGGAATTCCTCTCTGTGAGGGTGGTGAGGCACTGGCACAGGGTGCCCAGAGAGCTCCATCCCTGGGAGTTTTCCAGGCCAGGCTGGAAGAGGCTTGGATCACCCTGGGCTAGTGGAAGGTGTCCCTGCCCATGGCAGGGTCTGAAGAGGCTTGGATCACCCTGGGCTGGTGGAAGGTGTCCCTGCCCAGGGCAGGGTGGGATGAGATGACTTTAAGGTCCTTCCAACCCAAACCATTCCATTAGTCCATGATTCTATGTGCATAACTCCACACCCGGAGTGTGGGCACAGCTCATCTCTGGGGGCAGCTGTGTCACCGTGTGCCCCTCCATGGTGTGAGTGAGCCGGGAGCTTGTGCTGTCGGGAGTGTGTCAGGAAAAGGACAGGAGAATGCAGACAGGGTCAGGGGGGAAGGTGCACGCAGAGGCCACGGTGCAGCTCCACGGCGAAGCAGCTCAGGTTTCAGGAGGGCCTGGAGTGGGGCTGCAGGGGACAGGAGGTGGGCTCTGCTGCATTCCCTGGCAGGCAGCACAGGGCAGGTTTAGAGAATAGCCTTCCATTTAGGAGTTTGTTTATTATTCTTCCCTAAGCAGCTCAGACAGGCAAGGCAGCAGCGCTGCATCCACGGCGGCTGCCCAGGAAGGCAGGGAAGGGAGGGACAGGAAGGCAGATTTCCAGACTAGGGGCAGAGGGATTTGTGTGCTGCTGGGCGAGGAGAGGGGAGAAGCACTTGGCCAACTGTTCAGCAAAAAAGTGGATCACACTCAGCTTTGGGGTGTCCCAGGGGAGTCTGTGTGGGTGCAGCTCAGTGCTCATACAGGATCAGAGCAAATTGCTGTCCCAGACCCCAACAGCACCTTTGGGCTGGCTGATCCTCTCACACTTCAGAGCTTCAGACTTCTGTCTGAAATTCCTCACATCCAAGAGCAGAGACTCAGTGATGTGTTGGCTAGGGAGAAGTGATCTCCCTCCTGCTAAAACCCACTTATTCCTTGAGGAGCCACAAGTCCCCAGGATTTTTGTGGTCATAGAAATTCCCTCACCTTGCAGGTGTGTCCATACCAATCCATGTTTTTCAGCCAGCACCTTCCCTGTCTCTGCCCCTGGTGTGGATGAGCTGCTGCAGATCCAGCACTGGGCACCACCTGCAGTGTGAGCACCCACCAAGCTGCCCAGGAGCTCCCACCTGGTCCTTGCCCCCTGTCAGCACCTCCTGCTCCCCTCGCAGCCTCATCCCTCCTTTCACTGCCTCCCCTCTGTTCCTTCCTTCCTCCTCCCTTTTACCAGCCTCCTCCTTCCTCTTCTCCACTGGCCCTCTTCTTTCACCCCTTTATTTGCTGCTGCTGTGTGTGCTGAGCACACTCAGACCTAGCACTCCTTCCCAAACTCAGCACACTCTCAGAGCTCAGTGCTTTCTCCCTGGGCTCCTCTGAGCCTCCAAAGTGCTTTTTGTGGTCAGTCTCCCCCCAGCACTCTCTGGACAGAAGTCTCCCACTCTCCCTTCTCCCTTCCCCCTCCTCTTTCTTTCCCTCACATAATATTTTCCATATGAAGAAGCCTTCCTGAAGCCACACACTGCCCTCTTGGCGAGTCTTAGGCGGGTTAGAGGAGACCCTGGGAGCCTTTAATCCTCTCTCTCTCTCTCTCTTGCTTTCATCCTCAGCCACAGCTGGACGCCCCATTGATGTGGAACAGACCAAACACCAGGCCCCTCGCTAAGCTGCTGCTGTGGGGCCTCTTCTCCTCCAGAGCAGATCCAAGCCCATGGCCGTGTCCGGCTCGGAGTGAGGGTCCTGTGTCCTCAGAGCCCCCACAAACTCGTGGACTCTGTGTGTGTCCCAGCTCTGCCCCAGCCCTGTTCCCCTCTCACTGCTCACTACTGTTTCCACGAGCATCTTCAACCACTTTACTCTAAGAGAATCCCCCCTTGTCCCTTATCCCAGCATCCCCATTTCTCAGGATTATTTAGGATGGATTCCCCCCTGCCTCCCATCCCTGCAAACCACCAGGATGGTGAGGGTGACAGGCTGGTCTGTGTTCACGAGCTAAGGAAGTAACTGATGGGGATGTAGCATAGATGGGTTGGAAAGACCTTAAAGCTCATCCAGATCCACCCCCTGCCATGGGGAGGGACACATCCGGCCCTGTCCAACCTGGCCTGGAACACTTCCAGGGATGAAGCAGCCACAGCTGCTCTGGGCAACCTGTTCCTTAGTGTTTCCCTGGAGTATCCACCTTCTCTCCAAAGTGCAGCACACACAGATGGGCTCAGGTGGGCACCCCGAGGCCAGTGTAGGCAGAGGAGGCAGCGAGCAGTGCCACCCTGGGCTGGTCACTGCACAGACCTCACTGAGCAGAGCAGCTTGTTTTGGGGTAGGACATGGGGAACATGGTGAAGTGCCACCCTGAGCTGCTGTGGCTGTCCAGCACCAGCTTGGTTGGATGGGACTTGGAGCAACCTGCTCGGGCGGGAGGTGCCGCTGCCCGCGGGGGTGGCCCTGGGTGACCTCGCACATCCCTCCCGGAGCAGGAGGTGACTCCATCCCATCCCATCCCATCCCAT
>NW_008673328.1:0-5994 GCF_000695815.1 Acanthisitta chloris
TCCCATCCCATCCCATCCCTGGGCTTTGCCAGAGGCAGGACACGAGCCTGGCACATCTCAGCCCGTTTTCCTTACCAGGCTTTGACTGACAACTTCACCCCAGTCCCCCAGGACTGGTTTCACTGGTCCCACTGTTGCGGTCCCACATTCCTCACATTCCAAGCTGCTGCGGGTCCCTTTATAGCCTCCAGCCCCTTCCCCGAGCAATGAAACTATTGAGGAGGGATGGGGGCTGGCAGAGCTGGCCATCCTCCCCCTCCCCACCTTCAGCCTAGTCCTTCTGGCTTGTCCCTCTCCCCTCGGTGCCCCCCCAGTCCTTCACACGTGTCAGGGGCTGGTCCCAAGCCTCCCTGAGGAAGGGCAGGTTAATACCTTGGGCCAAAGCTGCTGCTTCTCCACTCTCCATCCTGCCTCAAGCTCCTCCACAGCCATGGACAGGATCATCTCTGCCTTGCTGCTCTCCTTGCTGCTTCTCCTCCAGAGCTATGGGGTGTGTGGAGCTCCTCCACAGCAGAGAGGTAAGTGGGGAGCTCAGTGATGCTGCTCTGTGTCCAGCCCCTGCCACCAGCCTGCCCTGGCTCTGGGAAGGAGATGCTGGAAGAGGAGAGACCCAACATCAGGCAGGGAAGCAAAGGGGCTTTCTCCAATGTTTTCCAAAGCAGCAGGACCTGGAGCTGTGTTTGCTTCTGCCTGTTCCATGGCTTTAGGGGAAGCAGGAGGTCTGCACCGAGGGGCAGCAGAGGTAGCATCAGGTCACCCCAAGCTCCCAGGAGAGCAGCAGCTCAGTGTTTCTGCCTGGAGGAGGCCTGGCTGGGAGAAGGGCTCTTCTCTGTCTTCCAAAACTGCTTCTCCTCTCCACAGCTCTGGGAGGGCTGCTCTGGCCAGGAGCTGGAGGAGGAGTTGGCCAGACACCCCAGTTAACTCTGGTTCACCTCACTGAGCAGGAAGGTCTGGGTCAGGTTGCTAAGGACAGGACTTTCCTAGGTTATACTTCATCCTCTCTTGAGCAAAATCCTGCTCTGTTTGACTTTCCAGCTGGGCTGTAGGGCAGCCAGAAGAGAGGTTTGCTGTCTGCTCTGTAGCTTGCTTAAGCTCTAACTCCCAGTCTGCTATTAGTGCCAGACACCAAGGCAAGGGCTGGAGCATCTGGTCCTGAGGAGCATCTCCTCCTGAGGAGCATCTCCTCCTGAGGAGCATCTCTGCTCTTCCAGGAGCTCCAGGCAGCCTGGGGAACTCAGTGCAGGAGTGATGGCCAAGCCCAAAGTTGCTGCTGGGTATTAAAAATGTTTGAATGACCTTATGATGATACATAAGACACATCTGGGCAGGCTGAGAGCTCTAAACTAGGTGTGAGAGTGACTGGAGGGAGTTTTCTGCTGCACTGCCCTGTTTCTCCTCAGTAGTTTGGGTAGGGACAGTTATCTTGGCTGTGCTGCTGAAGTCAGGAAACTAAACAGAGCAGTTATTCAACTCAGCCCCACTGTGAGCAACCACCACTTGTAAAGTAAATAGCTTTTAGCTCTGAGTTACTCAGCAGCTTTCTTGGTCTGTCATTGAATATGACAAAGATCCTCTAAGAGATATTTTCTGTTCAACCAGGGAATGAAGTTCAGCTATTCCTGAATAATTCCTAGTGTGGCCCTTTTTAAACCTAGAAGAGGATTTTATTTCTGGTTTAATTCAACCTTTAAACAAACTATGCTTGAGCAGGTTTGTCTGAGTGGCATCTCCTGGAGATAACAAGGCCTGTCCTGCAGCATCTGATGGGGTATGGTTAAATCTGATGGATTTAACTGTGGTTAAATCCCAAAGTTCACATCTGATATCCCTTCTTTTCTTTTCATTTCTTTGAAATATACTTCACTCGCATAAAAAGAGGTTAAGAAGGTTATTTAGGGCAAAATCACTGAATTTCCATGCAAAAAAAAAAAAAAAGATATACTTCAGCATTTCTATTGGCTCTAACTGGTCCTAGGGAAATAAATAACTGTTTCTCCTTGGTTTGTCACTAAATCCAGAGGTGATTCATCAGCTACATGGGCAAAAGGGAATCTGTGCTTTAGTTCTGGAGGAACTGATTGCAAGACTTTGAGCCTTTCTCTGTACCTTCATTTCTCACCTGTACAATGGGCAGAACTAACCCTTGGTAAAGGGATTTCCAACCCTGCAGATGGAATTCCAACTGAGTTTGTCCTTCCTCTGCAATAAATTCTGGTGGTAAAATAAAAATCATCCATATGGGAAAAGGTTCTATAGCTTTCCAGTGGAAATTAGAGTATCTGACAAGTAACCAGTTCCTGCTTCCCTTCCACCCACAGCATCTTTGGTGAGACCTTCCTGGGAGGCAGAAGCAGCTCCAGCATTAGAGTCTCTCAGGAAACAAACTTGATTAGATTCTTTATAGATATATCACAGGGTATTTATTTTTCTCTGTCTGGAAGAATGAGAGCTCCATTAGATTTCCCACTGAGGACTAGCTATAATATTTATGTCATCATTTGCAACAGATTTGTTGGCCCAAATACTCCCATTTAAAAATCTGTCCACAGAAATCTCCTTTATGATATAACCTAGATGGTCCCTCAGATATTATCAGAGCACTTGGTGCCCTGACAGGATAAATGATGGATGAAAATGAAAAGAACAGGATGCTGTAGATCTGGTGGGGGGAAAAGGGACAATTCATTAAGAAAACCATCAAAAATATCAGTACCATTTGCTGTTTTGCCACAGTTGAAAAATGAAGATGGAGAATAGCATGAAAATGAGAAATTAATATATTAATAATCATCATCTCTCAGTTTGTTGCACTGCTAATGGTTCCTGTTTATGCCATTGACTATGTACAGTGGATATTCATGGGGTGGTAGAGATTAAGTATCAATTATGTGGTTCTCCATGTCTCTGTTGTGTTCTCCCTCAGCAGCTCAGAGACATAAAGCAGTGCTGGTCTGTGCTATGTTCCAGTGTTTTATTGTCAGTGATATGAGCTGGAAAACAGGAGTGTGGTTCATGTTGTCTTGGTTGGTTAATCTGAGTCTCTTCATTTCTCTGTGCTGCAGAGTCATTCCTAGTTCTGGTCATGCATGACAGAGATCCAATCTCCTTAATTAATAGCCATGTGCATTGCTTAGCCATGTCCAAAATGCCATAATGCCTTTGGAGCCTTTGTTTGATGGAGAAGAGGACATCAAGCTCCAGTTCATCGAGGTTGGACAAGACCTCTAAGATCATCAAGTCCAACCATTAACCTGTCATATCTTGGCCTCTCTGTCAATGTAGAGAACTGGAAAGAAAAGCTTTCTTTTCTGGTTACTATTTATGGCCCTCTCTGATGTTGAGCTCCCTAAGGAGGATTTTACTGTGGGAAGTAGGACCTGGTGATGCCAAAAGGTTTGCGTGAATTGAGGTTTTCAGTGAGTAATAACCATAGGACAGAGATATATGGAGATTGCTTCTTGGCTGGGGGATGGACAGATAAACTTAGGAAGGAGACCTAAGGAAAACCAGATATAGAATCATAGAATCATCAAAGTTGGAAGAGACCTCTCAGATCATTGAGTCCAACCCTAAACCTGTCATTGCTGTAACCCCTAAACCAGATCCTCCAGTGCCTCCAGACACCTCTTAAACACCTCCAGGGATGGTGACTCCACCACCTCCCAGGGCAATATCCCAATGCCTGGATACCTCAACAGGGAAAACATTTCTCCTAACATTTAATCTGACTCTGCTCTGTCTCAGCTTATGACCATTCCCTCTAGTCCTTTCTCTGCAGCCAGGGCAGGACAGACCATCAAAGAGCCCATCAGTTCCCAACTTTCTGCCTCCTTCTGTGCTGCTAGGAGTGGCTGAGCTTTCATGTAGACATTGGGGTGACAAGAGGGTTCCTGCTCCCACCAGCACAGAGCTGGCACCTCATCAGACATAGATGGCATCAGCAGTCACTGCTTTCTTACAGATGCTTTGCTGTCAAGCAAAAAGAACATCTAGAACTATCAGGTTCAAGTGGTCTCACTGGGCCTCTCTGAGACAGGAAGGAGTGAAGCTCACAGCTCCTCTACCCACAGCTGTTGCTCCATTCTTCCCTCCCAGCATACTTTTATTTTTCTCCTCCCTCCTTGTCCCTTCCAGGCACCTTGTGCAGAACCAAACCCACCGACCTCGTGTTCATCATCGACAGCTCTCGGAGCGTTCGCCCACATGAGTTTGAGAAGATCAAAGTCTTCGTGTCCCGTGTGATCGAGGGCCTGGACGTGGGCCCCAACTCCACCAGGGTGGGGGTCATCAATTATGCCAGTGCTGTCAAGAATGAGTTCTCCCTCAAGACCTACCAGACCAAAGCTGGGCTCCTGCAAGCAGTCAGAAGGATAGAGCCTCTCTCCACAGGGACTATGACTGGCTTGGCCATCCAGTTTGCCATCAGCAGAGCTTTTAGTGACTCAGAAGGAGGCAGGGTGAGGTCTCCCAATTTTAATAAGGTAAGCAGGTCAGAAACTGATCTTTTGGAAGTTCCTTTCTTGTGACTCATCGTGGAGTGGCTGGAAGAAAAGTGGAAAGATGATTTTCTCTGTGCTTTGATTGTGTGTGGACAGATAAGGGTTAATTCTCAGAGTGGAAAACCTCTGGAAGTGGAAACTTCTTCTTGAAGCAAAGCTCTTTTTTGAAGGGGGGGCAGAGCTGGTCAGAAGTTGTTAGAGTAAATTTAATCCTCTCATAAAATCATAGAATCATTGGATTTAGGGATTGGAATGGTCCTTAGAGATGATCCAGCCCCAACCCCCTGCCCTGGGCAGGGACACCTCCCACCAGAGCAGGTTGCTCAAGGCTTGATCCAACCTGGCTGTGAACACTGCCAGGGTTGGGGCAGCCACAGCCTCCCTGGGCAACCTGGGCCAGTGTCTCACCACCCTCAGAGGAAAAAACAGGAGGCCCTCTTGGCCTGAAGGGTCTGTCCTTTGGGACAAATTGCACCAGAGGAAGTTCAGGTTGGATATTGGGAAGAATTCCTTCACTGCATTGATTGTCTTATAGGGAAAAGCAGTCATGGGCACCGAGGTGGCTGAAGCTGTTCTCTGGTTGATACTTGGGCAGTGAGCAGAAGGTGGCAGAGGCACAGCAAAGGGGGTTAGAACTGTTCCATGTATCTGCATCTTCCACGTGAGGAGTTCATCACTGGAAGAGTAATTTCAGTGCCCTCCAGAGATGCCACACTGAGCACAACCCTGACACAGCTCCAGAGTGCCCAAATCCAGCACTGGGAGTTGTCTTCACCCCATAGCTGAGGGAAATCAAGGCAGAGGAAACCCATGGCCAGTCTTAGCACCTATACCAGGACCTGGGTCATGAGTGAAGATCCTACAGGAGAGGTTTGACTCTCAGTCCTGTTGCATGAAGGCAGCTCCATTAACTCTACTGGTTTTCTTATTGTTTACCTTTCAAATGGAATAAATAATCTTTCAAGATCCACTTTCCTCCAGGATTGCTGCACAATCCATTCATGCCCCTTAGAAATCTCACTGTATTCCTATATCTTCTCTTGTCTTTACCTTATCCCCCAGTGTCTATTTTTAGAGCTTGTGACCATATTTAGGTCAAGACTGGGCCACAGGTCAGGACTGGGCCACAGTCCTCATTTATACAATACTCATTATAATCCTTTCACTATTAGGCTCTGTTGTATTCCTTAATGCATCCTGACACCTTCCACACAGCTTGGACCATCTCTGTAGATTGAAGAGACATTTTCACTGAGCTGTCTGTGGAAATGTTGCATCTTCATCTAACAAATCTCTTCCACACCATTAAGTAACCCCTTTCCCTGAGCACTGTGCTCCTGCTCTTGTCTGCTCTGCAGCTGTGCAGCCACACAACTCCCCCAACATGCTCCTCCAGCCCTTGCTGCTTCCTGTCATCCCAATGTTTGTGTGGACAGTGGCACAAAGAGCTCTGAAGTTGTTTCATCTCCCTGAAGCCTTTTTTTTTTTTTTTTTT
>NW_008673329.1:0-13314 GCF_000695815.1 Acanthisitta chloris
ATGATCGGCCCTAGACGGAAACGCTCCGGAAGGGACGGGAGCGGCTCCCAACGGAAACGCTCGGGAGTCATGGAATCACAGGATCAACCTGGTTGGAAGAGACCTCAAGCATCATCGAGTCCAACCCTACCGTGGTTACTAGACCACGGCACTAAGTGCCATGTTCAGTCTCATCTTGAAAACCTCCAGGGATGGTGCATCCACCACCTCCTTGGGCAGCACATTCCAATGCCTGATCACTCTCTCTGTAAAAAACCTCTTCCTAATATCCAACCTAACCCTCCCCTGGCAGAGCTTGAGTCTGTGCCCTCTTGTCCTGCTGCTGGTTGGGGAGAAGAGACCAACCCCACCTGACTACAACCTCCTTTCAGGCAGTTGTAGAGGGTGATAAGGGCTCCCAACCCCAGCTCCCTCAGCCTCTCCTCATAGCACTTCACCAGGCTCATTGCTCTTCTCTGGACCTGCTCCAGCACCTCAATATCCTTCCTGAACTGAGGGGTCCAGAACTGCACACAGTACTCATGGTGTGGCCACACCAGCACCGAGTCCAGGGGCAGAATCACCTCCCTGGTCCTGCTGACCACACTGTTCCTGATCCAGGCCAGTATGCCATTGGCCTTCCTGGCCTCCTGAGCACACTGCTGGCTCATGTTCAGGAGGGGATAGGTTCTCACCGGAGGCGCTCTGGAAGGGGCGGTAGGATTATCACTGTTCAGAGCTGCTGCAGTGTTCGTGCACAGAGTTGTTTTCGACCAGAAGCTTAAATGAGCGTTCCTAAACATAATTTGAGGTTGTAGCCAGGTTGGGATTAGCCTCTTCTCCCAGGTAATAAGTGACACGACAAGAGGACATAGTCTTAAGCTGCGTCAGATGAAGTTCAGGTTGGACATTAGGAACTACTATCTTTACAGAAAGAAATTGATTAGACATTGGAAGGGGCTGCCCAGGGAGGTGGTGGAGTCATCATCCCTGGAGATGCTTAAGGAAGAACTGGACGTGGCACTTAGTGCCACAGTCTAATTGACATGGTGGTGTTTGGTCATAGGTTAGACTCAGTGATCTCAGAGGTCTTTTCCAACCTTAGTGATTCTGAGGTAATTTCACCTCTGGTTCCCCACCATCAGCTATGATGAGCAGAAAGCTTAGCCAAACAGCAGTAAGATACACACTATAGCAATGAAATCACCATTTGAATCCAGCCATAACAATTCCAATGACACGCACGCTCTGAGTCCCTCCTTTTGACACAATGAAGGCAGCAGTGGCTTACTGCTCTCATATTTATTCTGACATCTGATAAATGTGCATGATTAAAAGTGTTACAAAAATCAGTGTTTGTACTTTAGAAAGATTAAATTGCTCTGCCTCCAGCGCAGCCTCCTGACGAGCTCAGTCTCTCCCTACGTGGTGTGTCTCCTGGGGCCGGTCGATGCGGAAGAGCAGCTCGGCAGGAAGGAAGTACCCCAGGTACTGCACACTGTCAGGGCTGGTGTCCTGGTGGTAGTGCCCTCCTTCCCCGTGGTGGCTGAAACAGTGGGTGTGCTCCACGCGCAGGTCGAAGCCCTGTCGACAGAGAAAGGCCTGTCAACATGTCTTCGCAGAAAAGTCATGGGATTGTCCTCGATGTGTATTTCCACACATCTCAGAGCCTGCTCCAAACATTAAGCAGTGGAAACTTGCAGGATGCGTGTCCAACCAATAAGACAACAGAAAAGGAGTCAACACAAGGCTTTACCATAGCACATCAGAGAGAAAAGAGTTTAGAAACCCTGACAGCCCTCAATTTCTGGTGTCAATCTCGCTGAGATTTCCTTGTTGTTTTGAGTTTTTTCCCCACCTTTCTTTCCACTGGGATTAAATAAAGCAGCCACACCAAGGAACCCCTACTGGCAATCAAACCCCCTTTGCACTCAATTGCCACAGATCCGTGCAATGTCTAGAGAAGGTTGCATGGAGACCTCATAGCAGCCTATCAGAATCTGAAGGGGCTACAAGGGAGCCAAAGAGGGACTCATTGTTAGGAACTGCAGTGATAGGACAAGGGGCAACAGGTACAAATTGAAGGAGAGGAAATTTAGGCTAGGTATTAGGAAAAAGATTTTTACTGTGAGGGTTGTGAGACACTGGAACAGGTTGCCCAGGGAGGCAGTGGCTGCCCCAACCCTAGCAGTGTTCAAGGCCAGGCTGGATGAGGCCTTGAGCAATCTGGTCTAGTGGGGAGGTGTCCCTGCCCATGGCAGGGGGTGGTGGGACTAGATGATCTGTAAGCTCCACTCCAACCCCTAAAATTCTATGATTCTATGATGAAGGGACCATCTCTACTCCAATTCTGAGAGCCAGCTTTGAAAAATATGGGATGAACAATGAATAAAATAACAACTAGCATACTAAACCATAAGATCACCCCCACCACTTTTATATACCACAGAATCATAGAATGGGTTTGGTGGAACAAACCTTGAGAGATCATCTATTCTAATCCCACTGCCATGGGCAGGGATGCCACTCACTAAGATCAGGTTGTTCAGGATTTCATCCAACCTGGCCTTGAACACTTCCAGGGATGGGGCAACCACAGCTTCTCTGAGCAACCTTTTCCAGTGTCTCTCCACCCTCAGCCTAAAAGATTTCTTCCTTATATCCTATCTAAATCTGTTCTCTTTCAATTTAAAACCCTTGCCCCTTCTCTTGTCACCATCTGCCTTGGTAAAAAATATTCTCTCCATCTTTCCTAAAAACCTTAAGTACTAGAAGGCTGCAATAAGGTCTTCCTGGAGCCTTCTCTTCTCCATGCTGAATAACCCCAACTCTATCAGCCTGTCTTCATAGGAGAGATGCCCCAGCCCTCTGAACATTTTCATGGGCCTCCTCTGGACCCACTCTAAGAGGTCCACATGTTTCTTGAGGCCCCAGAGCTACACCCAGCACACCAGATGGGATCTCACGAGGGAGAGAATCACCCCCCTTGACCTGGCCATGCTTAGTTTGATGCAGTCCATGATACAATTGGATTTGCTGTGCTGCAAGAGGATACTGATGAATAGATGCTATGGCATTTGAATGCCATCTTGTACTGCCCTCTATTAGTGGCACTCACACACTTCCAAAACCATAGGCTGAGCCAGGTGCTGTTGAGCTTGCAGTGGATACAGATGAGACTTATCCCAGCTGCATCCACTGCACAAGTTGCATTGGTTCGGAATGGAGCAGCTGTTGATGGCTGCTTTCAAAATATGGATCAGTTGATTCTGGGAAGATGCACACAATTTAGCCTTAGGCCACAGGCTGCCACATAATGACACAATAAAGTCACACCCTTGAACATATCTAAGCTTTCAGTATGTCTCATTCAGCTCTGGAAAAATGTTTCTTCTATTACTTATGACTGCATTGTTATTTATAAAATAGCCATTTTCATCTATGCTTTCCTGGTTACTTTTAAATAGATGGTTTTCCTAATGATGAACATCTTAATCGGTTTTGAAACCAGATTGGTTTTCATCTTGAATTATTTGCTGTTGAGTTTAGTGCTTGTGAAACATGATAGATAACTTTCCAGCACAAGGTTTTGCAGACTTTAATTTGCATCAGCAATTACAAGACACATGCCTCACGTATTGCAACACAGCATTAGCAGAGAGAGTTCTTAGTGAAATGAACTACACGAGCACGAGGCTGAACCAGCTTCCATGCTCTTGGCATTTCTCCCGGTGTGGCCAGCAGTGAACGTAAACTGTGCTGTTGTGGTTTGGGATGCAAACACTTGCACACTTGTAATTGGAACTGAACAATTACGTTCAATCCACCATGAACAATCACTAAGTTTCAGATCAGACTGACCCAGCCTCAATTCAAACAAGTCACATACAAACATGTTCCTGTTCTTAAAGGGAAAATCACATCCAAGACAAGATTCATTACATGTCTCAGTTTATACTTAGAAATGAGAAAAAGAGACTCACTGGATCTCTGGAGACTATTACTGGCTGACAAATCAGTGGAGCCTTCATTTCAAAGAATTTGAGCCAGTTATTCACATCCTCATCAGTGTTCAGGGGACAGGCAGAAAATTCTGGAGGCTACAGCAAAAATAAAAGCTTTGTAAGTAAAAGGAAGACACTTGTATCAAGTTACTTTTTCTCTAGCAACTTTCCTTCACTTTCCTTCCTTCTTGACTTAAAGAAGCTCACCAGTGCCCATCGCTGTGTTTCTGCCAGACATAGAAGCGACCAGATTATTGCTTCTTTCATTGCACAGGTGGGAGAACCACTGAAGTGAGGATTCCCCTCCTCCTGGGACATTTTAGAAGCTCAGTTATATTAAAAAAAGTCTAATGCTCTTTATAAGTATTACCTCAGTTCACATATTTCATTTCATTTTACAATAGTTCTCCAGCTCTTTAGCTGCCTACGTATTTCAGAAGATGCTGGTATTAAGGCCAAGTAAAACAGCATCACTAGTTTTGTAACTGATTTCGCAATGTCAGCTCCTTGCTTTAATATAGTGTTTATCCTAATAGTTTATGCATACATTTAAAAATACAAAACAATGTCAAGGCACTAAGATGTTACACCCAGATTTATACTTCTGTTTTCAGGAGGACGAAGAAAGTTACACCAATTGAGAACAACGTACCATAATGTGAATCTTTGCTTTCCCCTTCTGAATGATAAATGTGCCACCCATCCCAACTGGCTTTTCTCCATAGTGTTTCTCTAAAGTTTGTCTTAGACAGGACACAAAGTTAAGTTCCCCAGTTCTTCCATTGGCTTTCACTTCAATGACCTGGAAAACAAAGTTAATTTATCACTCCTGTCTCCTGCTGCAACAGTCTGCAAAGGTCTGTGAAAGCTGTTCTGAAATTCTCCCAAGCTGATAGCCCAAGATTACTTTTTGAAAATGAGAGCTTCCCTGCAAGTGCTGCTCCACTTGTATCCTTCCAGTACCTGACCAACTCTCTTTTCCTGACTTTGTTCAATGCTAGCCTTGCCTGTGAGAGGTGCTGGGCAGAAAGAGATTTATTCATACATGAGACAGTGATATGAGCAACCCCTTTCTGTCCACCAGCTGGCTTACACTGTTATACAGAAACTCCTGGTAACAGAGGAGACTGCTCAGTTTCCATGGAGTAGTCAGGTTTTTGACTGCTTGGCCAACACCTCTTTCTGATGGCTCTGCCAGGGGAAACACTTCTAAAAATAGCTAGACAAGTGCCCACATTTACACAAGCACATTGCAAAACCATTACCTTAAATCACTGCTAGTTTGGACTAGATTTGGATGAATGATTTATGATGGAAAAGTTTTAGTAAGCTAATACTTATCCCTCAAAAATTCAAAGGCTTCTCTGTCTCCAATTCCTCCCCTTGTTCACAGGCATCAGTTCCTTACATTTGCATGTTTCTCTCGTGAAATTACTTCTTTACTATTATCACAGAAAACTGATAGGAGAACATTGAAACATAAGTTTCCCCTCAGTCATAAAGCTCTACAAACAAAGTCACCTTTGATCCAAGTACGTACCTTACCAGGTTGGCCCTCACTGGCATAAAGATTGGCCAACAGTCCAAACTCACAGTCAGTGTATTTACTGCTGTACTTCTCAAGCAGGCACCCTTTGTCTGCAGGATTTATCTGAGCAACGTAGCTCCCGTTTACTGCAGGCTTTTTTTCACTCTTAGTTTTAACAATAGGGATAAGCTGAGAAAAAGAACATGTAAGAGTAAGTCAAATAAGTCAATATGAACATGTAATCAGTCAAATGAACTGAATTCACATAGAAGCAACTTAAATCCTGGACCGTGATCCCAAGAAATAATCCCCTTCATCACACAGCTCTGTCTCTCAGAACGAGGTCCGTACTGGTAAGAAAAAATGCATTGTTATAAAATAATTGAAAAGTCCAGAAAGCAGATATACTTTTTCTGGACAGACAGATTTAATGTTAGATGATGATGAATGCTAGTGTTAAAAAAAAATAAAAGAAAGAAGTAAAAGAATATCTAAGACCTGCATGCAAGGACCGGAATTCTATGTAAAATGTTCTCAGTGTACAGTAACAACCACTATTACAGTGGCACAAATTTAATGCTGGGATGGGCTATCTCATCTGCCAATAAATCCATCAAAAAGAGATGGCAAGACCAGAGGTTTATGCCTGAAAAACCTCAGATTAACCAAGTTCTCCATAGGCAGTAGTTTTCATCTCGTGCCTCTCCTGCAGTTCAGCACGTTATTGTGGCATCTTTACAATGGTAAAACAAAGTCACCCAAGAGGGCAAAAGACAGGGAGTATTTCAAAGGCATTTACCAGTAAGTCTGAAAAGCATTTCTAAATCTTGGAATTAAAACCTCTGGTCAGGTCTTTGTCAACCACTTTCAAAAAAACATGTTTCTTGCACACTTCAAGGCAATCACATGCTTCCTGAAGAATTACCAGTTAAAAATTAATTTTTATTATCTCAGTAGTAAGCACCTCAGTGGACAGCCCTCATCTGAATTCCTTCTAATGTGTTTCATGTGCTTGTGGCATGAATGGCGTTTATTAAATATTTTGTTGCAAATGGGAAGTACCCAGCATGACACTGCTCTACTGTTATGATACTTCATGAATCCATTGAGAACCACCACACTTACTTACTGACCTCAGCGTTTACTCCAAGAACCTTAGATGAAACAGCTCCAGCTCCAAGAATGAAAGCTCCAGGCAGCTCTATATCTTTTGCAACCGTATTTAGATCATAAACCTGCAAAAGAGAAACAATCCTTCCATCCCTGGAAGTGTCTAACGCCAGGCTGGATGGGGTCCTAAGCAAGTGGGCAGCATCCCTGCCCATGGGGGTGAGGGGTTGGATGTAGATGATCTTTACTGTCACTTCCAAGCCAAACCTACGATTCTATGATTTTGGTGTGGTGCTCTGATCTGGAATTGTCACTCAGTTCACTGTAATCTCTGACAGCATTTAATGCAGAACACCCTCATTAATATTTTGGATAATTAAGCTGAACACAGTTTATGAACACAACATAACATTTAGTAGTAACAAATTTGGTAGATGTCGATTGTTTTCTGAAAGGTAGATTCTGCCTGTATGTCCCCTGATCATTTTACTCAAAGACTGAATTATTGTTCTTACTGAAATTTCTATTTGTGCAAAATCAAAAAATGGAAGGGAATGTCTATATAGAGACAGATTGGGTGAGGTGTCAGCAAGGCAGCACAATATTCTTGGAAAAGGAGGGTAATGCAAATCCAGTGTTGGCCTAAAAACACAGAGTCAGTTTTCACAAAGCAGCATGGCTGTCACTTGAACTTGCAGGCATGCAGTAAGCCATATATGACCATGTAGACAAGACCCTTGTTTATAGCTCCTTCCATGGCTCCTGTCACAGACAGTATGTTTTCAAAACTAATTTGTATTTGAGAGCAGGAAATGATGAACCATCAACAACACTACAACATGTAAGACTTTGTGACACAGTCTATGTTTAACATATGTCAGAATCAATCTCATAAACCACTGAAAAGTCTCTTTCATGAGTGGAATCTTATAGTATCTGGTAGTCCATAGTTTCGTTCATATTTCATTCAACAAGATGCTGCTTTTCTTTTGACAAATGTATTAAACCCTAGAGCTAAGGAAAAACTCACTTTTTCTTTCTGTACCAGAGGTATGAGGTAAGGGACACCTCCCACATCTGCTATCCTAGGCTTTCCACAGATTCCTAGAAGAATACAGTCAGTTAGATCAGTGAAATATCTTTTCTTACCAATCTTAAATGTGCATGCAGTCTAACCCACCAAAGAACTGGCTCAAACTTTGAGAACACTATTTCCCTAGCATACTTAGACAAAGTGTTGCACTACTGAGAAGTCTAAGCCCTAAAACAATTCACAATATGATTCAATGTCACACAACCTGTGTAAAATTAACATTCTCCAAGCACAAAACCCCTCCTACCAGGGTCAGCAACAACTTCCATTTGACAGTTCTCCCATAAGATATCCTCACCACACAATGGATATCTCCACTTGCAAAATCTCAGCAAAGCTGATGTCCAGATCTGAGGACAGTTCATCCCACTTATTTGGACATGTATTTTATGAAGGGATGAATCAACTTCTGGAGGTCTTTCTTTCACTACACTGATGCCAGAGGGAACTCAGATGATGCCTGTCTTCCAGACAGCTAATGTCAAAGAAGATGAATGAGTTTCACTTCACTGACATATTTGAATGGCAGGAATTTAAAAATTAATGGAAGTACAACTCCTTAGGTTCAGGTAGTGATTGGCATGGATCTAAAATATTTCTTCATCTGAAAGATGACAACTTAATTTCAAAACATTTTCAGTACACTAAATAAAGTTTGTGAAATAAGTGAGCATTGCAATCTCAGCTTAAGAAAGAAAAAAATATGACAAGTACTTAGTAATGACTTGTCCTTGTTCATATATCAACTAGGAAGCAAATCCAGAAATAAAATTTAGGTCTCATCTCATGCATATTCATTACCTGAAAAACAATTTAAGCTCTCCCAATGTCTTTAGAAGATCAAAACCAAGCAGGATCAGGTAGAAAGAACTGGGGAAGTCTTAATGGAAGACTGGAATGCTGGGTTACCTTTAGCAGGAAATTTGAAGGGTTCCTGAGTCAGATCAGGACAGTCAACAATAGAGACCTGAGCGTCAGCAAAGTTCTCTTTCAGCCCTTTCTGCAAAACTGTAATAAAGAATAATGGCAAAGTTATTGACAATGAAAAACTACCAAGAGTTTGAGAAGATTTCAGCAACAATAAATATATCTGTTTAGGTTTTATTTCAGCAAGATACATTGCTTATGCTTACCCTAAGAAACTCCATTGATTTAAACATCACTGTCTGTAGGCACTGGTTTCATGAGTCAGAGCACCAGAGAAGAGCACAGGTTTGTTCAGGCCATTGTTGGCTGACACATTCATTCATTTTAAGAACTTTAAAAACATTTTCACTAAAATACAACAACTGACTGCTCCTACTAGCAATGGGAGCAGCACAAAGTGAAGTAACATGGGTAAACGTCAACCACATTCAGCAGTGGGTTTGCTTCAGAGAGCGAACAGTTATAATCACAGTCAAACAAGATGGAAGCGCAAAGGAGGGAGCAGGTTTTAGCTGAACTGACAATCAGTTCTTTAAATATATCAGCTAGACTGTTTGCAATAGCTTGATTATATTCTCAAACTGTGTCTCTTGTCTGGAAATTTCTGCCATGACAGGATACTGCCTGTCCTCTTTATGTTCTTGTGGAGATTGTTCTGGCAAGTGCCACTGTCGGTACAGGACAGATAAGGAATGG
Organism: Acanthisitta chloris; assembly: GCF_000695815.1. Classification (NCBI taxonomy): domain Eukaryota; kingdom Metazoa; phylum Chordata; class Aves; order Passeriformes; family Acanthisittidae; genus Acanthisitta; species Acanthisitta chloris. Next base: position 9,338 of record NW_008673329.1, read on the forward strand.
TGCTGGTGATAATGCACCAAATCTAGAATTTTGGCTTTGCTTCATATCAATGTTTTTAGGCTCAGAACCGGCAAAGTCACTGAAACAATAGAGAGGATTACGACTGTGCTGTTTGGAAACAACATAACTGAGTGTGGGACTGCCTTCACATTGCTCCAAATACCGTGTTAAAAAGTCCAAGTTCTTTCATGCCTGGGGGTCTGCTTTGACAGATGTCTCAAACTAAAGAACAGAAAATCCATTCTGTGTCCTCAAATCAAGCAGTTCCTTATTTACTCAGAAGACTTCCCTGTGCCTTTGTTTTCTCCAGTTAGGATTTCAGCCATACCTTACTTCTTGGGAGCAGATTTACCAAGCTGTTGATCACAAGGGTCAGCAGAAGGTACTTGGCATATTTCTAAATACATCTCAGTACCTTCTGGTAAGTAGACAAGGACAATAGAAGGGCACTCTTCAAATTATACCCAAAAGCTGAACAGCAACAAAATCCACAGCTCACAGGAGCTCCTCAGAATAGACAGGGAGGAAAAGGAAAACTCTGCTCTGTGACACTTTTTTTTTCTGCTACTCTTTCAGGCTGCTCAGTTGCAAGTACATGGTGTTCTCTGCAGAGCTCACAGGTCTCTAGCAGCCCTGGCCTATTGTCCCAGTCTGACTAGGTGAGAAAAGCACTGAGAACCACTCAGGGTACTGCTAGGACCACACCTTCTCAAAGTATGGAAATACTAGACTGATAGAGGTTTGGGAAAGTGGCAGACAACTTGAGGCTCAATCTGAAGGAAAAAAATAACCTTTAGTACGTCTGCTGCAGGGGAGACACTGGCAGAAGGAATAATGTCTTTCCACTAGGACAAGGAAAGAAGGTCATAAGCAGCTGGTTTGGAACAAAATGTCTCCTCCATCCTCAATCATTCTCTTATTCGGAGCACATTTTGTGAAGGCTTTGGAAAGAAAAACTAAATAGCATGTTTCCTGCAGCCCTGTTCTAAGGCAATCACCAAAGGAGGAGCCAACTATGTCCAAGCAAGAGGATGTGCCATGCTACACTGCACCCTGTCAGATGTGTTTCAAGTAGTCCTGAAATATAAAGAAATACTGGAGGGCAGAGGAGCACAGATGATCCTCCATGTGTAAAGAAGTTTGGTCTGTAGTTGCCAAACTTTCACAACCCATGCACAAATCTGTTAATGCAGCAGACAGTTTTAAAGGGTTTGAGAGCCTGTCTGTGTGCTTAAATACCATGGGGGCTTGGGCGAGGAGTCACTGTTTGCTTTAAGAAAATAAGAGCATATCAAGAAATAGTGCTGTACTTTACACCTCAGAGTGCTAAGAGCAGGAACATTCTGCATGTACTAGCTGTAGAAAAGTTTTGGTATGAGCTTTAAGGTAAGTTTGAAGAATACGTTGTAAGTTTGCAAAAAGTTACACGCTGTATGACTTACCCCCAGCAAGCTCCTCCAGACTTGGAACATGAAAAGCAAACCTTTCGACTTTGGCCATTTCCTAATTGGTGCTGATCTCTTCAGGTAAGAAATTACAGTACAGCACGCTGCAGGAGCAACTGATCTGCCAACAAGGGTCATAGTTTAACAATTAAAACAGGCTCCTTTCAACACGCTAATTATTTTTCAATTTCACTCAAGCATACAAGGACAACAGTAGATCTGCCATCGAAGGAAAGGCTAAGGGCTTCAATAGCAATGTTAAATTTCTGAAGCACTTGGGAAGATGTGCCTGTCAGCCCCATAGCTGGCTCAGAGCATTTCATATGCTAGTTCTCAAGCTTACAGCTGGGTGTAGGCAAAACACACTGAATCTAGTACAAGGGACACTCCTATTTGGTTTTGAAAGAAAACTGGGCTTTTCTGAACACATTAGCTGCCTCCTCAGGTCTTCCCAACCTTATATGTTTACTTTTCCAGCATTGGCTATGGTGGACTTTCGACCCCAGCTGTGACATGGTCTCCAACTGATTCTGGGCATGTGCTTCCCTGTCCAGAGGGGAACAGGCTAGCACCAAAATAGAAGACAACAGCAGCAAGTTCTACAGTATAAGGCTCTGTATGGGTACAGAACCTGTAACAAAAAGCTTTGAACATAAGTTTAAAAACCCCTTCATAGATGAACTGTACTTCAGTCAGCCTTGCAACAGCAAAGTCAGCTAGTAGGGCAAACCACTAGCTCAGAGCAGAAACAGCTGATTGTACATTACCTAAAATTCAGCTACAGCAATCATTAACCCCTTAGGCACTTGCTTGCTGCACACAGCAAAAAAGAGAAAGAAAATGGGTCCCACATACCCAGATCTCGGGTGTTGGAGAAAAAAGCTAAAACCCTAATTCCTAATTACAATCCCAGACTTGACAGGGCTTTTTTAGGTAGGACTATGATGTGAGCTAGCTGGTTATGTATACTTCTATTTTTTAAAAGTCCTAGCTTTTATAATTGCAAAAAATCATAACTGTCCTTATACCATCAGCCTCTCAAGTTTGCACCAAGGAAAAAAAATCCAGTAGAAAAAAAGCAATAAAAGAGCTAGGAGATCATAGCAGTCACCTAACTGAAGTCTTTGAGCTCAAAGTTTAGCCTCTTGAAATTACTGCTGTAGCAAGCAGTAGAGAAAGAAAGAAAGCAATGGGTATAGTAATTCTCATCTTCACTGGTCTTATCCATCTCCCTTAGGTGATTCCCTCCCTCCTCTGGCTGTGGAGGAGAAAGGAACACCCTGGATTTGGTGCCTCTGCTAGAAGCCTATTGTCAGATGGAGTGAATCACACCCCTTTTAGTGTGCACCAAGAAAGGGAATAATTAGCCAAAGAATGAAAATGACAAGTTTTAGCAGGATTGTTTTAGGTGATCCTCATCCCCTCAAGAACCTTTTGCCGCATCCAGAAGGAGGCTGCGCCACCACTCAACACACTGGCTGTCCTGAAATAGACTGAGAAGCAAGAACTGTTGTTGTGCAAAAGGCAAAGGCAATACCTGGACACAATTCAAATATGTAGGTTCAGATATAACCTCTAGACCCATTACCTGAATGTAACAGACAATAGTTAGCTCCCCACAATCAAGAAAGAAAAAACTTGATGTCCCATAGTAAACCCAATTTGATTGCTAGACAGTAGTCCTTACCAGAAAAGACACGAAAGAGTAGATCCGTGAGCATTCACTGAGCAATGAACTGTGTGGTGTGGAAGAGGGAGAACCTGAAAGGAGACAACAGCAGACAATTAAGATCCATCATGGAGGGGTGCAGTGACATTGAATTACTACAGAAGACTTTCAAAGAGAAAACACAAATGCTAAATCTAATAAGATTATTAGATCTGGGACAATGCAACAAGAATGGAGAGAACAAGCATGTAAAGACTTAAAGACTGTCTTTTCGAAGAGGGAAGAAAGCATCATAGTAGTCAACACCAGGAGAACGCAGATGAAATGGGAACTATGATATTAATGGCTTGTGTGGGGTGCCTATTCTCAGAACTCGAATTAAAAGTAGGTTGTAGGGAAGAAGCAGAAAAAAGGAGAAGTTACAGGCAGGGTAGAGATGAGTTTGGAAAGGGAGATTGGGGAGTGAAGAAATAGGGAATAAAATGGGGACGGCAGCCAGTGAGAGAAGGGAAAATTAGCGATGACAACAAGAGCAAAACATCTACAGATAGCATTCCGGCTCGGGGCAGACGCGCGGCGATCCCGCGCGGGGCAGAGGCAGCTGCAGGACAGCGGAGGCTGGGACTGGGGCAGGACAAGCACAGGCGTCCCGAGCGAGTCAGAATCATGGAATCAGCCGGGTTGGAAGAGACCTCAAAGACCATCGGCTCCAACCCTACCGTCGTTACCAGACCACGGCACTAAGTGCCTTCGGGAGAGCGAGCACCCCGGCGGGCGAGGGACCGGAGAGCGCGGGAGCACTGCAGGCGGCAGCGCGCCCGGCAGGGCTGCGAGAGGCAAGGGGGGCGATTCAGGCTGGGGCG
>NW_008673330.1:0-561 GCF_000695815.1 Acanthisitta chloris
GTGGCTGTCGAACCCCAGGAAAGGTTTTGGGGGTTTGTGGATACCCAGGAAAGGTTTAGGGGGTCCCAAAGGGGTTATGGAACCCCAGGAAGGGTTTGGGGGTTCCCAAAGGGACTATCGAACCCCAGGAAAGATTTTGGGGGTCTGTGGATGCCCAGGAAGGGTTTGGGGCAGTCCCAGAGCCCCATTAAGGGTTTGGAGGGTCCCAAAGGGGCTGTAGAACCCCAGGAAAGGTTTGGGGGGGTCTGTGGATCCCCAGGACTTTTTGGGGGGTCCCAAAGTGGCTGGGGATGCCCAGGAAGGGTTTGGGGGGTCCCAAAGGGGCTGTGCATGCCCAGGAAAGGTTTGGGGGGTCCCAAAGGGGCTATGGTACCCCAAGAAGAGTTTAGGGGGGCCCAGACCCCCAGGAAGGGTTTGGGGGGGTCTGTGGGTCCCCAGGAAGGGTTTGGGGGGTCCCAAAGGGGCTGTGCATGCCCAGGAAAGGTTTGGGGGGTCCCAAAGGGGCTATGGTACCCCAAGAAGAGTTTAGGGGGGCCCAGACCCCCAGGAAGGGTTTGGGGG
>NW_008673331.1:0-976 GCF_000695815.1 Acanthisitta chloris
CCTCCAGGGCAAGACGAAACAGCATCGCCTGAACAGTGGCTCTCCTGTGTGACACTGCATATTTCACCCAGACGTGTGCACAGATGTTGAATGCACCTACAAGAGTTCTCTTCACAGTTTTCACTGTCATCATCATCATGATAAAGATATGTGGACAATGGGATACAGATGCTTTGAGAGTGAGCAAGTGTGCGCATCTGGCCCCAATCCATGCCTAAAACAAACATTTGTGTGACTTTACCAAAGGTAATAGGACAAGATTCATTGTGCCTTTTGTGACAGATGACTGCTGGACTGAAGGCTCATGAATGAGAACAGCATTGACCTTGATGAGATTAGCCTGGATTGGTGAAACTAACTAGGCAAAAACATCTTGTAAGAAAGGACTATTAAAAGAGAATGATTAGCTTGTATCCATGAGAATAATGAGGTAAAAATCTTGTGAGAAATGAAGATGTCTATAAAAAGAGAATGTTTTGGGATAGTTAATAAGGGCACATGTAAACAAAACCAATAAATGAATTGCCACATAACTGACCAATAGGTAGTTAACACGGGGTGTGCATGATGTGTGAAAAACAGTATAAAAGAAGCACTGTAGAGATGATGGAGGAATTAGAAATAAAGTTTTGCTATCGTCACAGATCCTGTGTCTTGACCGTCTCTACATTCGCAGCGACAGAAAAGAGGTGACACCGACGTGATTCGACACAATCCAGGATCAGACATGATGTGGCAGTAGTTAGGCCGTGGGAAGAGCAATGGACACGGAGCCTAGTGTAGCGAAAACAGTGTGGAGAGCTGTATAGGTCCAGACCGAATTTGTAGAAGACACCTGGGGAAGACAGCTGAGCCGCTGGGAACAATAATGGAAGCCAGGGCGTCTGTTGAGGAACAATGCATAATTAATATATGGACCCTGACGTTAAGCAAGTGAGGAATAAGATATGACAAACGGATGCTATGAGTCCTGTTA
>NW_008673332.1:0-488 GCF_000695815.1 Acanthisitta chloris
AGAGGTGTATAACTATGTTTTGTCTCTTGGGAAAACCTTAGCTCGACTTCGGAGCCCCTCCGTGTGGAATAGGTCACTAGCTCTCGAGAATCCAGTTCACGATATCCTTCCAGAAGACGAATTGTACATCAAAACTTGGAACGAAGAACCCTTAAAGGAGACATGGAGTGGACCCCATCAGGTGCTGCTGACCACCTTTGCAGCAGTCAAGGTAGCTGGAGTGAACCCTTCGCTCCCCATGACACCCGAGTGAAGAAAGTCCATCCAAAACTGTGGACTGCGCAACCCCTGAGAGTCAATGAAACTACAGATAAGACATGTTAAATGTTTAAAATGACCTTAGTACTCGTGACAATGTTCAGTGTATGGATATTAATATTGCTGGTTGGGAATGATGTTGCTTTGGATATGGAATGCAAGAAAACCAACGAAACACTCTTCATTCTACAATGGAAAGTGATGAACAGGCAAAAACACAAGTGATAGAA
>NW_008673333.1:0-1829 GCF_000695815.1 Acanthisitta chloris
AAATTCCCTTTTCCCACCCCAAATTCCCTTTTCCCTCCCCAAATTCCCTTTTCCCACTCCAAATTCCCTTTTCCCACTCCAAAATCCCATTCCACACCCCAAATTCCCTTTTCCCACCCAAAATTCCCACTTCCCACCCCAAATTCCCTTTTCCCACCCCAAATTCCGCTCTCCAGTCGTTCCCCTTCTGTGCTTTGGCTGGATCTGTCCCCAAACTCTACTTCCAATGGATTTTTCTTACGGATTTCCGCTAGTTTTACCCCAAAATTCCATTTGGCCATCCCAATTTTCCTCTTTCCAGGAGTTTTTCATCCCAAATAATTTTGTAATAAAATATTTTTTTATTCCCAAAGTGGTTTTCTCTCCAGAATCTCCCACTCTCAAATGCCTTTTATCCCCCAATCCTTCAGTGTTTCCCTCTTGGAAGGAAAGATCCAAAAATTCCAAGGATTTTATCCTGCAAAAATTTCCCAGTTCCAAGTACTTTTTCCCTCTGACATTTCCCACTTTCAGGTCCTTTAGCTTCACAAATTCTCCCTTTTCTCCAGGAAAAGAAGCAGCTCAAGATCCTGGAAAGGCTCCACGGGAAGAGTTGGGAATGAGCCCAACTGGACAAACATGGATGAAAAATCCCTGGAATTTCAGCGGCGAGTGGAATATTCCAGCTGGGAACACTCCAGCCCTTCACTCCTATCTTCCCGGGGCTGTTTCCCAGGAAAACACAAAGCTCTGGAGCTGCAGCAACTCCTGGATGAGGCGAGAGGGGCTTGGGATTGATGGGATTTTGGGAAAAGCTTCCCAAAAATCGAGTGGGGGAAGGGAGAGCGGAGTCTTTGGAGCTTGTTTTCCCCTTCCTCCACCCCAAAAAACTCCTTGGGATTGGGAATGGAGGGGATGGATCCACGCGGAGCTCTGGGGGGAGCGGTGAAAAAATGGGAATAAAGGGAACTAATTGGGAATGACAAGGGAATGTTCTGGGCTGAGGGAGTGAGACAGGGCTGGAAAGTTCCGGGATGGGTTTTTTTTGAGATTTTTTTTTTTGGGATGGGGGAGAGTGGGAATTAAAGGCTCCTTTCTGCGGAGAGAATTCCCGAGGGAATGAGGCTGAGCCGCAGGGAGGAGCTGCGGGATCGAATTCCACTCACTTCAGCCCTTTTTCCCATCCACTTCCCATTCCCAGTCCCTCCCAGTTCATCCCAACCCCCTCCCACCACTTCATCCCAATCCATCCCAGTCTCTCCCTCCCAGTTCCAACCCGGCATCCAAATGCTCCCACCAAAAAGAAGGGAAATGATTCCATCCACACACACAATTCCCACCTGGATCCCCACCCAAACCCAAGGAATTCTGACACAGAAATTTTAATCAGCAAAGCACCATTTGATCCCAAAACCAGTATAAAGTCCCATGTAAATCCCATTAAAGCCTATGGAATATGCTGTTCCCAATTCCCTGCTTGGAATTCCATACATCCATCACCAGCTTTATGGTCTGGAGTGTTTCTCCATGGCCCGACTGGAATGTCACACTCCAACCCCATTTTCCAGCCCATTTGCCCTCTATTCCAGCCCATCCCAGTTCCCACCCAGATTCCAAAGGCTCCAGCACCAAATGATTCCATTCCCACATGCAATTCCCACTCAGCCCCCACCAAATCCAAGCGAAGCACCGTTTGATCCCAAAGAGAGGATGAAATCCCATGTTTTTGGGGGGCACAGCCTAGGGAATGTGCTGCTCCCACTGCCCTACCTGGAATCTCAGAGTGTCTCTCCAGGGAATACTCAGCCCCTGGAACACCACAGGGATCCACCTCTGGCTCTAAAATCCAG
>NW_008673334.1:0-632 GCF_000695815.1 Acanthisitta chloris
GAAGTCAGGATGTGATTGCAGCTTCAGTTCTTCCTCTAGTAGCTTATATATTCTTCCTTTTTCAGGCACAGGAACGTTCTCAGGTGTTTCCAGCAACTGGAGAATGTTAATCTGAGTGTGTGAATGCTGATGAAGACTGCCATATATTTTAAATTTGGGGGATGATGAAGAACTTTTATTTATTAGGTGAAGGAAGATATTAAAATGAATATATTTCAGTTATTTACTTCTCCTCACCCCCATCTGAACTTTAAAATGCCACATTTGACAACACTTTCTTTCTTTCCTTCCTGGAATAAATTAATTTCCCTTTAAACTTAGAACTTCTGATCAGTTACAACATGGAGCCTTTTTCACTTACACAGCTAAATGTCAGCTTCTAGGACAAAGTTAAAAGGGAGATGTATTTGAATACTTCATTGCCAGCAGCACTTAAATTTATAAACCTATGTGCTCCTTAAGAACAACATTATTGGGAAACTAATGGCAATTAAGTTTCCCAATATCCTGTCCAAATGGCTTTTGAAGGCTTTCAAGGGTGAAGAGTCCAACTCTCTAGGCAACCACTTGCTTTACTCAGTCAACCTCTCAGTATTGTGTTGATAGGGCACCTGCTGTATTTCAGCTTGTGT
>NW_008673334.1:687-20019 GCF_000695815.1 Acanthisitta chloris
TTCTTTTCACCTTTTCTTCAGCTCTTTGGAAATCTTACTGGGATCCCTCCCTGAGTCTTGTCTAGGCTAGACAGTCCTCACTTTACCAGCCTTTCCTCCTATGAGAGATGCTTCAGTCCCTTCATCATCTGCATGGCCCTTTGTCAGACTCTTTACAGAAGCTCCAAGACTCTCTTGGAGTGGTGAGCCCTAAGCTGAACACAGTACTCCATCAGTGACCTCACCAGAGACGACAAGAAAGGAACCATTGTCTCCCTTGACCTCTTGGCAAGAGTCCTTATGTAGCCCAGCTCAACATATCCCTTGTGTTCTTTGCCACATGGGCAAGTTGACTTTTGGTTCAATTCGCTGTCTGCCACCCACTCCATGTCTTTTTCTGCAGTGTTGTTTTCCAACTGATCGTTTGCCAACATACGCAGGTGCAGGGGGCTGTTCCTCGCTAGGAGCAGGACCTCGCACTTTTCTTTGATAAACTTGAAGAGTGTTCTGTCAGTCCGTTTCTCCAGTCTGCTGAGGTTCCTCTGGATGGCTGAATGCATGACCATCTGGCATATGATCCACTCCTCATAGGTTTGTGTAATTGGCAAACTTGCTGAGGGTACATTCTGTCCCACCATGTCGATCATTAATGATGATGTGAAATAGGATTGGGTGCAGTACTGACCCAAGGGTACTCTACTGGTTATTGGCCTCCATCAACACTTCTTACCACCGACTACCACCCTCTGGATACAGTTTACAGCCAGTATTCTATTCATCTTGCTCTCTGTTCATTCAGCTGATACATCATTAGCTTCTTTGTGAGGATTTTGTGGGAGACTGAGTTCCTGAAGTCTAGATAGGAAACATGTGTTTCCCTCCCTTTGTCTACCAAGCCAATAATTTCAACATAAAAAGTTGTGACAGAACCCCAGAATGGTTGAGGTTGGAAGATACCTTTTGAGGTGATCTGGTCCAAACCTCTGCTGAAGCAGAACTGTCTAGAGCAGGTTGCCCAGGACAGTGTCAAGATGGCTTTTATGTATCTCTAGCAATGGACACTCCAAAACCTTCCTGGGATACCTCTCCCCATGCTGAGCCACTCTAATAGTATAAAAGTGTTTCCAGATATTAAGGAGGAAGCCTCAATAGTTCATTCTGTGTTCATTGACTTTTGTCCTGTCACTGGATAGTATGGTATACTTTGCACCCTCCCTTCAGGTATTTATACACATTAATGACTTAAGGTAAGCAGCGTCCACTCTTCTCCCTTCCACCCATCTACCAAGATAGTAATTTCACGGTAGAACTTTATGAAGTTAGTCAAGAATGATATCTCCTTTGTGAATAAATGCTGACTATTGCTGATCACCACCTTTTCATTCATATGCTTGGAAATGGTTTCCAGGATTAGTTGTTTTATAATTTTTTTTCAAGGTGAGGCTGGCTAGCTTGTGTTTCCCTGGGTCTTCCTTGCCATTCTTAAAGATAGGAATGACCTTTGCTTTTCTCAAGTCTTCAGGCACCTCTTGCAGATGCCATGATCATTGAAAAATTAGTGAGAATGATCTCACTGCACTTTTGAGTGCAGTCTGTCTGATCCCATCGACTTATGCATGTCTGGTCTGCTTAAATATTTCCTAACCTGATTGCCTTTGCTCCAGACTATTCTCCAGGCCTGGGACTCCTGAAAATCAGTTTCTCTAGAAGAGACTAAGGTAAAGAAGGTATTCAGTACCTCAGGCTTTTTCATGTCCTTTGTCACCAGATCACCTATCCTGTAGATCAACAGCACAACTTTTTCCTAATCTTCCTTTAGTCTCCTGTGTATTTACATAAACCCTTCTTTTTGTCTTTGTCATCCTAGTAAATTCAATTCCATTCAGACTTTAGCTTTCCTAAGATCATCCTTAGATGAAGTTGCTCTATTCCTCCCAGGTTATTTGCCATACCTTCCACCCTCTGCATGCTTCCTTTTTGTGTCTGAGTTTGGCCAGGGCATGGTTTGTTCATCCATCATATTAATTGGAATAGACTGCTCTTGGGCTTAAAGAAGCTGAGGTTTGAATATTAATCTTTCTAGGACCACTCTTCCTTTCATGTACTTATCCCAGGGAATTCTTTCAAGCAGATAGACAAAGAGGTAAAAGTCTTCTCTACTGAAGTTCAGGGATGTGATCTCGCTTTTCATTCTTCTTCCCGCAGTCTTATGCTCTCCATAGTTGAGTCTGCCTTTGACCTTCACATCCCCAAAGAGTCACTCCTTGTTGATGAATATAAGATTCAACCAAATGCCTTTCTTGTGAAGAGTGTTGGCTCCTGTGAGGAATGATAGCTCCTCTATCACCTGGAGGAGGAAGCTACCATTCAAGTCCTTCAGGAATCTGCTATATTGATATTGTCCTGCTGTGCTGGCCCCCAGGAGTGGAGCAGTAGTTGAAGTCCATCAGGAGGACTAGGTCCTGAGGTTGTGAGACTACTCCTGTCAATCTGCAGAGAGATTGATTTACTTCCGGGTCACAAAACATACAGCAGACACCCACTATGATATTACCTTTACCTGTCCTGTGTTTAATCCTAACCTATAAACTCACTTTTACTTCCTAATTCATACCCAGGCAGAGGTAGCTGCTCTCTCACATAAATGGCAACTCCTCTTCCTTTTATTCCCATCCTATCCTTCTTGAAACGCCTATATCCCACCATCTCAAGGCTTCAGTGATGGAAAGCATCCTACCACATCCCAATAATACTGTAGCCCTGCAAATGCACACAGGACATCAGGGAAGCTAAGGCACATTTGAAATTCAGCAACAAGGAGAAAGACTTGGGAGGAAATTCACCATGAGCCCGCAGAGTGCCCTAGCTGCCCAGAAGGCCAGTTGAATCCTGGGCTGCATCAAAAGACCCGTGGTCAGCAGATCGAAAGAGATGATTCTCTCCCTCTACTCTGCTCTTGTGAGACCCCACCTAGAATACTGTGTGCAGTTTTGGTGCCCTCAACATAAGAAGCACATTGAACTGTTGGAACAAGTCCTGAAGAGGCCACAAAGTTGATAAGAGGACAGGAGCATCTCTCCTATGAGGACAGGCTGAGGAAGTTGGGGCTGTTCAGCCTGGAGAAGAGAAGACTGAGTAGAAACCTCATAGCAACTTTTCAGTATTTGAAGGGGCGGGGCCTACAGCCAGAGAGAGGCTCCTCTTTAGGAGCTGCAATGATAGGACAAGAGTTAATGGGTTCAAACTGAAGGAGGGGAAGTTTAGGTTAGATATTAGAAAAACATTTTTTACTGTAAGGTTGGTAAGACAGTGGAAAAGGTTGCCCAGGGATGTGGTGGATGCCCCAACCCTGGTGTTGAATACTGATTCAGCACCAGGCTGGATGAAGCCTTGAGCATCCTGGTCTAGTGGGAGGTGTCCTTGCCCATGGCAGGGGGGGTTGGGACTAGATGATCTGTAAGGTCCATTCCAACCCCTAAAATTCTATGATTCTTTGAGAAGAAGGAGAAATTGCTTAAAATGTTTTCTTTTTTTTTTCTTTCCCCCCAATGGTAGCTTTGCAGACAATATGGAATATTTCTTCTTTATTCTACAACCTGTAAGAAAAATGGTTGTCCACACTGCACTATCATGGCTCCTTTAACAGCTAGAATGTCAAACGAATCATTCTAAGTGTGACATGATTCAAATGGTGTTGCAAAGAAGCTATGGGCTATGTTTGGTCTATGTGGACTGTGTTCATTGACTTTAAATGCACCATTGTCAAAAATGAATTTGCCTCAGCAGCTATGTAATGTTAGCTCTTCAGGAGTTAGTGAATAGATTGATTTGATCGATAAAGTCTGAAAATGAAAGTGACTTATTCAGCATATTACCCATTAAAAGTAAATAAAGGGTGACTTCATCATTAAATGCTACCACGTATGGAAAAAGATTATTAGAGTAAAAATAAAATAAACCCCTGCCACAGCTTTGAGTTATTTGAGAGCTTTCTACAAAATCTAAAGCACTAGACACATAGCTAAGACTATGCCAAGCAGACATTCCTTAAAACTTGTTCTATCCTTTCCCTGCCTATTTCAAAGGCAGTACACATTTGTTGTGTGCATGTATAAATATTCTTGCTAAAAAATAACTAGAATTTTCATTGCAGGTGAGCCTTCTTTCCTCACAGTAATGCTTCAGTGCCTTTCTAGTTACAGTCATCATTGGTAAGATCTACTCACCTGCCTCCCAGATTCCTAAGCCCACTAACAAAGTCAGTGGGAGTGAAGCATAGATATATATTCTGTGGGATGAGATTTGATGAAGGAGCTAGCTGATGTCATTATGAGGTGGCTCTCTGTCATCTGCTAACACATAAAGCAATCCTTCTGAAGGGATGTTCCCAGCAACTGAAAGAAGGCAAACATTGCAACCCCCTTTGAGAAAGGCATGACATAGGATCCAGAAAACTACAGGCAGCCTGGGAATGTTAAAGAGCAATATCTCTTATAAGTAATTTCTGAACACTTGAGGATCAAGAGGGTAATTGTCATATGCCAATATATTTTTACCAAGGATAAATAATTCCTGACCAACTTGAATGTTTTCTATGGTGATGTGGCTGGTACTGTGAACAAAGCAGTGGTGTTACACATTTTGACTTTCCAAGACTTTTGACAGTTTCCCGTTTTCATTATCACCAACTTGGTGAACAGAAGATGGTCAAGTGAACGATAGGTGATCAGAAAATCAGTTGGACTCCTGAACTCAAAGAACTGATACCACTGTCACACTGTTTCTATTTTGGAAGCCTGTAGCTAGTGGCATCCCCCAGGGATCAATGCTGTGAACAAAACTGTTTAATGTCTTCATCAATGTCTTGGATGATAAGACAGACTATAACCTCAACAAGTTTGCAGACAAAACCTAATTGACTTTAGTCACCAGCACACTGGTGGACAGGGCCCCTAGTCAAAGAAACCTGGACAGACTGAAGAAATGGACTGGCAAGTGTCTTGTGAAGTTTTACATCATTGCATGTTCTGCATCTGCAATGGAATAAATTCATACAACAATGCAGGCTGAGGTCTAGTTGACAGAGAAACAGTTTTACATAAGAGGGCCTGAGGATCCTAGTGAACAATAAATTGGACATGAATCAGAGAGAAGTCCACTTGCATCCTTAGCTGTACTTGACAAATGCAGACAGCAGGTCTGGAGAAGTGATCCTTTCTTTGCAACTTCTAAGATTAAGTGTGCAATGCTCTGTCAGGTTTTGGGGTCTCCATTATAGGAATATTGACACAGTTAAGCAAGTCCAGTGGAGGCCAAGACGGTCAGGAGGCTCAAGGAGACAGCATAGGAAGAGTGGCTGAGAGAACTGTTTGTTCAGCTCAGAAAAGAGAAAGCAAATGGGAGACCTAATTTCTATTTTACATATATGTAATGTAAAGATGGAGAGAAGATGGAGCCAGACTCTTCTAGAAGGTACATGCTGGTAGAGGCAACAGACACAACTTAAATTGATGAAAATTTTGATGTTTATACGTTGAGATGTTCTGGTCATTTGGTTTTGGTTTTGTTGTTTGGTTTGGTTTGGTTTTGTTGCTTGTTTGTTTTATGCTTTGCTCTGTTGGTTTTTTTCCCCCATGAGGTTTATCAAATCCTAGGTCAGGCAAAGAGAGAGGGTGTGGAATATCTGTCCTTGGTTGTGTTCGAGATTCTACTAGGCACTTCCCAGAGCAGCTTGGTCTAATTAGATCTGCTATGAGAAAGGTCTTTTTCTAATGACACTTGGAGGTCCCTTCCAGACTAAATTATTCTGTGATTCTACAGATATCACTGAAATTCTTATTTTCAAATGCTCAGCTTTGCCAAAAATGAACTCTGCTTAAGCATTCCAAACCAATATAAATTTCTGTAGCATAAATAAGATAACAGTCATTGTGTTCAAGAGCATACAACCCAACATTTAAGAAATTAGGTAACCCAATGCTGAGTATATGCTTTTAAAATGTCCTGAAGGATTTAATGTACAATCCTAGCACTAAGTTTATCCACTTTATATAATATCTGTTCCTTACATTTCCCCTCAATTTTTATTTTCTTTTTAAAATAAACAGCACACATCTGCTACCAAAGTTCCAAGGAGATATGTGAACATACATTAACAATTTGAGACTAAATCAGTTTTCTGTTCATCACTAAACCACTTTCTTTAGAACTCTTCTCAAAATTATTTCCTGTCGTGTATATGTGTATAGCCACGTGCATCTTCTAAAGACCAGCAATTATCCCCATTTCATAACTTCTTGATACTTTTGAATTTGGATTATAATAAGACAATATACTTTATTCAGCAGATTTGTTTTAATCTAATTACATAGGTGAATAAAAATTGCTGCATGCTGTTGCATCTAATGTAAGTTATCTATTATTCACACCACATTTACTTTTAATATTCATGCAGATTCCCTTTGACATAACCTACTGTGTCACAGTTAATCCAATAAAGATAAAATATAGCTCAGCAAAACACCAGTCGATTCCAGAATTCTGGTAATTATAAAAGACTATTTCACACTGGTTCCTTCAATCAATGCATTTCCCCTTGGATGTCACAGTGTTCCTCTTTGAAGCTTTCAATCCTCCCAGTGGATTCAGGGGAACATTCAGGCACATCTTTAGTCTCTGGGTCTCCGAGGCAGTTCAAAGAGCACAGCAAGCCATCCCTGGTTTATCCTCAAAGGCTGACACTGTCTGTTTGATGTATGGTGACTTAAAAAGTCATCTCTAGCAAAGCATGTGTTTGCTACCAGTCTATTGAATCAGCCATTTATCAGCTAATCTGTATGCAACCAGCATGCCTGCAAACAGATCCAAGGGTAGAACACAGTCTCCTGCTGGACCTACTATTGATTTGATTTCTCTCTCTAATTTCGTAGTGGTTTTGGCATCCAGTTATTGAAGCAACCTTTTACCTTATGAGATAAGCATGTATGTATCATTCTGGTGATTGTGAGTTTGTGTGCAAGAGCTGAGAGCTAAGATTTTGCATTGATGCAGTTCTGGCAGGACCAGCCTTTTACTTGATCCCCTGTAGTCCCTACTTGCCAGGGCTTAATTGTGCTGTATATGTTTTATTTTATAAATTTTAACTGTAGAGCTGTCAAGGCTGAGGCAGAAATATCCAAGTATGGATGATCATAAAATTGAGATCTTTCACTTATTTTGTTGTTCAGCAATTGAAAATAACTGTCTTTTGCCACCTGATGAGGGACATTTTTTTTACTATGTAGCACAATCTGGAAGCTAGTACCACTTAAAATCTGGTGAATGTTTTCATTAGAATATTCCTAGGTAATTCCTGCTAGAGCTGAGCAGGACACTCAAGACTTGTCCCATCACACAAAATGGAACTTATTAAAAATGTTTTTACTGAGGGAAGAATTAGATATATTTTCTGATAAGTGGTTGTCTGCCTCTTAAAAATGTGGTGGTGGTGGTGGTGGTGACTGTGCTCCACCATATTTTTAAAGTTTCTTGCAGGTACAAGATGAACTTCTGTGAATCCTGTTTGCTTGTCAAAGACCATCAGACAAATTCTTGGTGTATTGGCCATTTTTATGATCAAAAAAAGGCAGAAATGGTTCCCTTGTAGTTTTATCCTGCTACTTTTCTTTTGGAAAGAGCATGTCTGAAATCATTGAACTGTATTATGGTGTCTACCAAGACCACATTGCCCTTCAGCCTTGTCCTGAAGCATAGCCAGTGACAAAGAATGAATATGATGGACAGAGTGGATAAGAAGAACGACATGGTAATCTTCTGATATGCATTCAGTCTAATGGTTTATGGAAAAGTTCTCTTCATGACTGCCAGGTAAAAACTTCCTTTCCACTTATCCAGAGATTGAGGAGGATGTGAAAGTCGTGTTTCTATCTCTACTGCTGTACTCCTGGAGGTGTCAGTGGAACACTTTATTTTAAGCCTGCTTGAACTTTCAGTATAGACATACTTTACAACTCTTAATGTGTTATAAAAGTGAGGCTTGGTCTGAATTTATTGTAAGACAGGCTTATCCATAAAACAACTGAGATTCTGAATGACATTTAAAAATATGTTAAGGAATACAAACATCAGCTTCTTTCCCTGCTTGCTCTTAACATCACATGGTTCCCTCCTGACAATTTTCTTCATATGAACTAAAAAATTTTCCTCTCAAGGTAATAGTCTTGCCAAATCTATTAGTGTTTCCACTGTTAGTCCATCTGGTGCTCTAATCCTTTTGCCTACAAAATTGCCCAAGAGCACTGCTCTAAAGTATGCTATTATTTGTACAAAGGTGGGAAAAATGTATCTGGAACAACAAAAAATGTTTTTTGGACAGTTCCAGTGCCAAAAAACTGGATCAAGAAGAAAATACCTGAACAGTTGTTGTCAAGAAGGTATCATGCACCACATGGTTCATTGTATGCAAAAACGGTGTATTTGACAAAGAAAATTAAACATGTTGGGTTTTTTTAATAGCTATTTTTTTAAATGCTGAGATTTTTTTCTTTATACTTTTGCTTGTCTATTTGAAAAGCATTAGATACAAAGACATAAAACTACCCAGTGGTATTCAGAAGATTCTGGATTCAGAAACCAGCTGTTCTAGGCAACTGGGGCTACTAGGATAGCTTTAGTAATGCGTTGAGAAATGCAAGATTTGCTGCTCAGGAGGACTGAATCATCAACATAATTGTAAGCATACAAGTCATTTTTAAATATCTCATGTGGACTGCTTTGGATAACAGATGAGGAATTAAAGAAAACTAGTGAGTTTTCTGGAACTAGCAGCCTGGGATTAGGGAATAGTAGAACTGGACGTTTATACTATCTTCTGTCCTCTGTGAAATGTGAGGGAAAAGGTTTGTCATGTATATTAATATCTAGAGAGTACACTTTAAAACTTTTGAATATCTAGCTAAAAGCATCCTCTAGACTTAAAATTTTCACCGTTGTATCTAGCCTTTCTCAGGAAAAAACTAAGAACTGCAAAGAAGTGCTTCTTTTTTCTCTGTTTTCTACCACCTCTACCTTTAGTCTCCCTAGTTAGGTGACAAGCAATTGCAAGATTCATCACCTACTGATACTTATTCAAAGTCTGATCCAGAGTTATGGCTCTAGTCTGCTGCCTGTTCCCGGACACCATCCTCTACAGTGTATCTGTAGTGCAGGAGTACCTTAGTAAGCTGAGCTTGCAGGGGAGGGCAAAGTGCATGTGTGGCAAAGCAGGAGAGAACTGTTAACTAAACAGAGCAGCATTGAGGTATGATTTATTGTCTAGTGTCAGGAGCTGAATCTTAGAATGGGTAGGTGGAACTGAATGAGCACCAAAAAATAACCCCAGACAGGTTAGAAAAACTCATAGTTATGTTTTCTTTTCACATACCTTGGGTACAGCTGCCCTAAGTCACAGATACCTTTTAAAGAATCTTGTCTACGTTTTTGTATAATTTGATCCTACTTTGGGAATATTGAGTTAAATCACATCTTCTTTATATTTTTCTAGTCTACCATTTCTGGTTACTCAACATGGAGAAATGTTCTCACACATGCCAACCATATATTAAACTTCTACCTAATACTGTAAATATTTATGAACATCTAGTTTATACTAGTTTTGTTCATTCCTTCACTCCTATGTTTACATACCTTTGAGAATTAGATATAAAATAAGATGCCAGAAAATCTTTTGGAAACCCTTCTTCCTACTGGAGTAAAGATAACAGTACACATGCTAATTTTACAGAGCTTTTTATCAGCTCCTGAAGTTTCTGCAAAAGCTTGTTGCTGAACAGAAACTAGGTCATGCAATTGTTCTTCAGTAAAGATGAACTTTTCATGTGTCTCAGCAGTAGCCTTTCTGCAAGGATTCCTGCAGTTCAAGCTCTTCACAAATCAAGGTTCATGCCACAGATATTTCTTTTGTTTTAATTAAATTCTTCTACCTGACTTAATTTTGTGACTGATGTGTCCCATTCATGCTACAACATTATTCTCTGTTGTTTAAGTATTGAAATATATTTTCAGATAGACTCTCCTAAAGTTGAGAACTATGTTTACAATGACTTCAGCCAAACTAACACCTGAGATATATTATGTATTGCTAGAGGGGAACATTAAACACTAATATGACCAGGAAACAAATGATGACAAATAGCCAGCAAATTCAGTTCAGACTAATCTTCTGTGATATCTATGAGCATTTTTGGGAGCCTAATTTCTCAAGAAACCATTTTAAAAAAAACTTTCTAATGCTAAGAGGAAATTAATATTTTTTTGTTGTGGGTACTTAAACTATGTTACCAAGTCCACAATGAAGTATGTAAAACTGATTTGATCAGATAGCCCTTAGTATGGATATGAATTATGAATCCATGAAATAAAATATCACTAAGTTCCCTTGGGATAAATTTAATGAGGGAATCTCTTTAATTTCAAGAATAATACATGCATATGGCACACACAAGACAAAGAATTTTTTATGAATGTCTTTTTACTTCAATGTAAATAATCTAATCAGTTTTTGAGGACTTCATCTAACAAATTTCCCACTCCTGTCTGCCTCAACATCTTTGAATATATAAATTATTATAGCCCCCAATTATTTATTTTGCCAAATGAAAAAAAATATTTTTTCTTGTCTGTTTTTCTGACATAAAGAATTTAAGCATTGTATCATAGCTATCTTGCTGTAATTTTAGTATGGTTAAGGAACAGAAAACATAGTTGAACATATTTATACATCAGCAGAAATGTTTTAGAAAGATGCATGCCTGCTTTTCTAAAGCTTAAACTGTTGAATAACTTGCAAGAGCCATAGTATAATTACAGTTGATGATGAATGTGTATAAGATCCACTTCATATTATCATTGAAGAAAGAGCTTAAACTCTTATCTATCCACTGATTTGGTTTAAACTTAATATCAAGCCTTACTTGCACAAAACTAGGAGCAATCCAACCAGAGGGACTTTTTGTTTTGTGTGTTCAGAGGGAAAATATCTCCACACCTTGAGGAACACTATGGTCCTTGTACATTGAAGAAGAGAGTATATATTTTATTTCAGTTTCTTCTGAACTTGGTTGCCTTCTACAGTTCATTGGTTAAGAGCAGCTCTGGGATTATTTTGTGCTGGAACTCAGCACTAGACGTGAAGCACTCCAGAGACTACTTTGTGCCTCAGGGATCTTGTGGGATCTTGGCTGCCTCAAACTGTATTGCTCAGGACCGGCCCTGTTCTGTGACCTCAGTCACTGACATAGGGACAGTACTTCTGAGAGCTAGTGAAAGGTGAGTGTTTTGCTGTAGACAAAAAGTGGACATGATGAATCAGACCCTGTCAAAGGCAAAAGGTGCATACAGAAAGAGTTCTTCCAAGTCACAGTTTTAGCCATCATTTCTGTATCAATCATGCTAAAGAAATCTGCCTACGGAAGGTCATGTCTATGTCTATGACTGCTTGCAGAGCTGAACATATAACCCCTGCATATTGATGATCCTGCAAATACTTCTAATATCATTTGGTAAATAGAATGAAGTCTCTCTTTAGGACTCCAAAATATTGGGGTAAAACTTTAATGGAGAATGAAAAGCAAAAAAAGAGGATAAGTGAAACAGATCTTGATTTCTTTTTGTATGACAACTATATAGTCTCATTAATTTATACTGTTATTGAGAACTTAGGCATTAGAAATTATTGACATCCCTCCAAAGTAATAAAAGGAAAAGAGAATCACCTCAAACATATGTCTGTGGAAGGGTCACCTGTGTTGTATGGTTTCTTTTTTAGAGAAGTCCACATGGGAACGATAGTGAGGTGATCCCAGCTGACAGGTAAATCTCCAACCAGTCTCTCTCTCATTCCTCCCAGTGAGATGGGGGACAAAACAGGAAGGGCAAAAGAAAAAACCTTGTGGGTCAAGATAAAGACAGTTAAGGAAGTGAAGCAAAGCTGTGCATGCAAAGAAAGGAAAATAAGGAATTAATTAACTACTTCCCATGGCCAGGCAGATGCTCAGCTGCTTCCTGGAAAGCAAGGTCACAGTACACATAACAGGTTCTTGGGAAGACACATACAGTAACCCAAAGGAAATATTTCACCCTTCTTCCTCCTCTCCCTGATTTTTTATTGCTGAGCATGTTGCGTGGCATTGGATATTCATCTGGTCTGCTGAGTTCTGCTCTCCCAGCTGTGTCCTCACCCAACCTCTCATGCAACTCCAGCCTAGCCACTGCAGGGAGGAGCTGGAAAAAGAAAATACCTTGATGCTGTGAAAAAACCCTGCTCAGCTATACCTAAAATATTAGTGTCGGGAAGAACATTTGCTGAAATTATATTTTTGGTAATACTGCATGTGTACTACATAGCAGAATCTAGCAATTTTGGATAGTGCTAGGTAAAATATTCCATGAACTAAATGGTGTACTGGAAATTAAGCATAAATATCTAATTTGATGGGAGGGAGGATTTTTGGCATGTGCCTTCCACCTGCTTTGAAAACTAGGCTGAAAGGAAAGGAAGAAGGGAAAGATACTGGTCTGTCAGAGACTGTAGAAATAATACAGAGGAAAGGTCAACAACTAGCTGATTCTGCATCTTAATAGCAAAGTCATGAAAATCTTGTTCACTTGAAGTAATTGAAGAACATAAGTGTGCTAATAATAGAGAAGAACTAACTTGCACTATGTATTGTAGCTTCTTAGTAAGGTTAACAAACTACATTAACCATTCATTCATCTGTAGCTCATAATTAATCACTCCTTGAAAATTATACTGTATAATAAATGAGGACAGACATGATTCATTAAAACTTCTAATTAATATTTAATATCATAGTTCATTGGTAAGTGCTGAGAGAAGGATTATGCTATAGGATATTTGATGCATTGCTGACAAAGTAAATAGGGCAAATATAACGCCAAATGCAGCATGAATATTTGCTAATACAAATACCAATTGTTTATTCCTAGTAGTGTTGGATCTATACTCTGTCTGCTAACATCTTCACTGCCAGTTTAGATTTCCATTGGTCATAGTTCATTGGTAAGTGCTGAGAGAAGGATTATGCTATAGGATATTTGATGCATTGCTGACAAAGTAAATAGGGCAAATATAACGCCAAATGCAGCATGAATATTTGCTAATACAAATACCAATTGTTTATTCCTAGTAGTGTTGGATCTATACTCTGTCTGCTAACATCTTCACTGCCAGTTTAGATTTCCATTGGTCTATAACCCATCTGTAGAAATGAATCATAGGCTCAATCTTTATTCTCTTCAGAGTAAGTAGACTGCTTCCTTCCCTGTCAAGTACTCTAGGAAAAAAATTTAAGAACAGCATTTTGCTCATAGTAGTGCCAAACTTTTTAATGTATCATGAACATCTGCATACAACATTTTCATCTAAATGGCAAAGGTTGAGTAATTAATGTGCAGAGGTGAAAAACACTCTATTAAAATACTCTATTAAATTGCTTTAAAAGGTCAAAATAGTGATGGAGACTAGGAGCACAGCTGTCTGAAAATCAATTTTTGGAGGAGCTCAAAAGCCTCAACTCTGTTTATATGCTTATTTTTCACTTATTTCAAGAATCTGAAGTTCCATGATGGAGTAGCAGTAAGGCTTCTCCCTGATTTTGTTCTGAGATTATCAAGAAACATGTTACCCTGACACCATTTCACAAAAACAGGCCTGTGTCACGTGCTGACCTCAAAGATACAGTGTCAGTGCCTTTTTGCCTATGAGGATTCTGATTATCATATCACTGGATGGAAATACAGAAGACAACAGTCTTCCAAAGACTTTCTGAGTAAGTTCAGATATGTAGATATAAGTTAGAAAATAAACAAAAAAAGAAAGCAGCAAAATGTTTGTGAGGGATGCTGCATGAAATCTTTCCATCTCAGCTTACTTGACAGTGTCTTATTTAACCTAAGCTTGTCCTGGGGCAAAGCCTCTTTAGATTCACTACTGGAAGCAAAAATGCAGCTTTACCATTTATGCAAAAACATCTTTGGCAAACTTCACTTTATCAGTCATTTTGCATCTTTTGCCATCAGTTTTTTTAGACATATTTCTATTTCTTTAAGCTTTTATCTGTTTCAGGAGATTGAAGAAATCAGGAAATTCAGAACGCTTAAAAATGACAAAATGCTTAATTTTCTAATTAAGGCTTTGTTTCTCAATTCCTACAAAGTACCATTTTTGTGGCAAAACATTAAAACTGGTATTTTTCTTTTAAAATTTATATTTAAATAGTACCACAAAAACGGTAAAATCTTAATGTCAAAAAGTTAAGAAAAAATGGTGTTGATTTGAACAAGTTATCTGTTTAGAAAAAAGACAATCTAGTAAAAAAGTAAATACAGTAAACCAGAAAATAAATGCAATTACATTTGAGCCGCTAAAGAACTGATTTTTTTTTTTAAAATAACAAACCCAATACAGCTACCTCCTGCTACCAGCCATCACTTCTGCATCTTATAAGGGCTTCCATCATAAACTGATCTAGTGGCAAACTAGCTTCCAAAGTTTTCCATTCTTTCAGCAGAGAAATTGTGTTGTCGGGCACAGGCTCAAAACTATGATTACTGTAATTATTATTAAATGCTTGCTAGGTACTATCAGTGTAAAGCAATGAAAAGTGCTCAGGAAATTTTAGAGATTAACTCTGTAAGCTCAAATAATTTATAGCTATAATGATTTATTGCTGGGGAGGTATTCATATGACAAATTTATGATGCATTTTAAATTATTGATGGTTTAATCTCCAGGAATGCAGACATTTTACAAAGTTTAAAAAATATCAACAAGTTTTTAATGTTTTTGTAAAGATAGTGATGTACAATAGGGGTGTCATAGACCTGTGAGTCTGCAAGCTCTCCTCTTTGGAGGACTGTGTTAACTGATACAACTGCAAAAATGGAAGGGGTCCCAGCTGAGACTGCCAGTAATTATGTGAACCATGCCTGCCCAATATTGTTTCTACTGTTGTCTTCATTATATTTACAAATTGAAATTTGGTTTATGCAGTAGAAATAAGATGAAACTAAGGCACATGGATTCAGGTTTCTTCAGTTTTATGGTAAATACTTTCTATCTCTGTTTGAAAGTGTGAAAATTGCAATGGTCTGTTGAAAAATAGCAAAAGGAAAAAGTTTATATTTAGCTAGCCTGTATCTTATAAATTGTATTATGTGCTGTAATTTACTTCATCGCATCTTAGTGATTTCACCTCACTGCATCCAACTACACTTAACTGCTCTTAACAGAATACAAATTTAGTTTAATAGGTCTGAACCATATGGAAAAAAATTGCTGATCCTACAAAACAAAGCAGCACCTGTTCTGCAAAAGGTTACATATACTTACATTGATTTCAGGAATCCCTACAGAACAGGGAAAGTTATTTGATCTTCAAGCCTTATTTCCACATATGTCTTTCTCCCTTACAGTAAAAGCCAGTTCAAATTTATTATTGCAAGAGGAGACATGAAGTATAAACTATGAAATCACCAAATTACAGAAATAATGGGATAAAGAGTGCATTGTTGAAACACATTTTCAGGCGGTATATTTCATGCTATGCATTTACATAACATGAAAATAAATCAACAGACAAAAATAAACTGTAAGTTTTTATTTATTTCATATTTATATTAATGTGAGGAAGTAGACAATATATGTCAGTTTCTTGAAGAAATGGATTCTGATAAATTAAAATATCCACCACATTTCTGCACTTTCACCTTTAGTTAGCAATTTAGTCTTGTAGAACTCATTGATGTGCACAAAAGAGGTGATTCCATTCTGCTCAGCATCTCCAGATATGCATTTGTGGCTTGAGTGCAGTCACACAGTGAATTAGAACAGGGAACAGCCCCAGATGAAAATTAATTCTAGGAAAAAAGTCTTTGTTGCCAGCCAAATCATCTCTCTGTTGTATTCCGTCGTATGACTGCCCAACTTCTAGTGAAGACACAAGAGAGATGTGAAAAAGAAAAGCCTTTTAGAAGTGGGTGCATACTGTTTCTACTGCTTTCAATAACACTTGTGTCATATTAAGTTAGAATAGAGACCAAACATGAAAGCTTAGATCTTAAAAAGGGTTTAGTTTTCTAGCTGTCAGCAATTCAGCTTTCCAAGTACTTGACTTCGGGAAATAGCACCTCAAAGAATTTGGATGGATCCATTGGAAAGAGAGCTCAGCCTGAATCAGACTCTGGTGAGACATCTAAATTCCAAGACAAACATCTGCTTAATCTACCAGACGGGTAGAGTTGTAAATGGTCAGTAGACTTTCTCTCCCAAATGGAAGTTAATGATCTTCATGTTGAACATTTTTTTACACTAACGAACTTCAATTCTTGTACTCACTTCAATTCCCATACTCACTTCTATTCCTATGGTACTGCTGATGGGCCTTTGGGCAATAGGGAAGAGCATGATATGGTACAATGTTATGGTCTGAGAGGTTAAATGCACTCCCAAACACACCTTTGTTGAGAAAAATCACTTTAAAATAGCACATAAAATGTAAAACCCTCACTAAACAGTGTCTTATAGCATTTGTATTATTATCATGCAATTACTGTATGATAAACTTATTCTGGAACAGAGAAACATCTTCCTACAGAAGACTTCCCTTGCAGGTTATATACTTGTCCACATGAAGACTGCACTGTGTGGCCATTGATGCATGGCAGACAGCTTCAGGTCTTTGTTCCTCTGTAATGAATCTTAGTGAGTGTGTTTGAGTTGCTCCCAATCACCTGATAAAAAACATAGTTTTGGTGTCCTGACATTGACAACATAATCTGTCTGTAAAGCTGAGTTTTGAAGCTCATAACACCTTGAAAATAGAACTCTGAGGAATGTAGACTCCAGTTTAGTTGTCTTGGGATCACTTTTTTTCCTCCTTTTTCTTTTCCCAGGAAGGTAAACAACATCATAAGCTATTAATCTACATTGCATTGTGCTCACCTTAAAAAAATCAAATAGAAAAAAAGGAGTCACTCAATGCTGATGCTGAAGAAAATGCTCTTCTTGCTACTCTTCAAGGAAATTTTGCATTTATTTTAATAGCATGAGAGCAGCTGAAAGGGTGCGAGAGGACTGACACCATGGGCTATTAGCTAACTTTTATAGATGACACTTGGGCTAAATTAAGGTCACATATGGTTTACTCAGAAAAAACAGAGACTTCTTAAAAAAACCTGAAATTTTTTTGTAGTCTAGTCATTCCTCCTGTTATATTGATCTTCTGTTAATTAGGTAAGAATGTTCTATTCTATCCCTTGTCCATTTAGATTAGGAGACACAGACATGTCACCAAGTGTTCAGGTCCCTAGAGGAAATGTAGGAAAAATATTTGGATGTTTGTTTGAAAATCTAGGAAAAGGTTCACTTTCTCATTTAAATTGTTCAAATTTTTATGCAATTTTTGTATTTGGTTTTGACCAGTGTTCTGTGGTTTGCAAATGAACAATGAGGAATGCAAATAGAAATCATCGCACATAATATTAAGAAATATATTTCTAAAGTCAGAACAGGGTAAAGAAATGTGTCATTTACTTTTCTCAAAAATTCTTTAGACTATTTTATGCTATATCTGATAGAAAGAGAAGCAGAGTCATTCACCTGTTAAAAATAAAACTTACTGCTCAGTAATGCTAGGAAAGACTGACAAAAGTGCTTTGCCTGTACACACAAAAAATTTTGAGGATATTGCTGATGATATTTCCATCATCATGATATCCTATTTCTGTAGGATACCATCCCCAGTTAACCAACTAATTAAGCAAAATATCTTCTCTGATAATATAAATCCTGGTAGCGATGACTAGATGATGACAAAATTTACAAGGGATTATACTGAATAATGATTACATAAAAATCTTTAAGTGAGTTTTAATAGCAGGCTTTATCTGTAGCCATATTCCAAAGAGAAGCATGCCTTGCCCCTCTTTGCTTCCAGCTTCACTTCCATGCCAGTGCCTGAGGACTTATATCCTTTGCCAGTGGTGTAGAAGGGAGACTCAAGTTTGGAGAGTTTGAGATTCCATCCTTTCTTAAACTGTCAGAAGCTTATTTGCTCAGGGTTACTTGGTGCCTATGCATTTGCCTGTGACTCAATGTGAGGGCCTGACTGAGCAAAGCAATTTAGTAGGGATTTAACAGAGACTTTTGTCTGGAAAGAAGCTGTACAGACTTTCTTGTTAATGCAGGCTTGCAGGTGCTGCTTCCAGTACCTTTCTCCTCCAGTGCTTCCTCCTGTGGCCAAAGTGTGCCATGCTTGCATAGCAGTCTGCTACTGGGCTGGTCAGGAGACCCCTGGAATCTCGGAGTCTGAGCTTTTATCTCCTGACAGAGAATCAGGCAAGGCATGCACATGGGTAAGAGAGCCCTGTTCCTCTGGGATAGGTGCTACTGCCAGCCAGTGCCTCCCCAGAAGAGCAGAGCAAGCACTACTAGCTGGACCAGCACAGCCATGGGCTTTTGTGATGGGAGACTTGGGCTATTCTGAGACTCTGAGACTCTGTAGACTGAGAGAGAAAGGCTGTGACAACTGTAAATGGAGAAGGAGCAGGGATGCCTGGGTGCACAGGCAGAAGTGGAAGAACCTATCAGGGCTGAAGCAGTCAGCATGACCTGCATCCCTGGGCCATGATGATTGCTCAAAGGTCTTGGGCAGCCCTGCATTGGCGTATCAAAGTGGGAGGCTCAGAGAGCACAAGGGGAAAAAAACCCTAACCCTAACCCTAACCCTAACCCTTGTTGCAGCAAGCCAACAAATGTTGCTGTTCTGATTGCACCAAACCAACAAGTTAAGGATGTGATACCAATGTAAAAACAAACTCATTTTGCACCCCAAGAAATTGTCCTTGTACCTTTTCTGCACTGTGGAGACTGTGAGGGTGGTGAGACACTGGAACAAGTTGCCCAGGCAGGAAGTGGCTGCCCCAACCCTGGCAGTGTTCAAAGCCAGGCAGGATGAGTCCTTGAACAACTTGGTCTAGTGAGAGGTGTCCATGCCTATGGCAGAAGGGGCTGGGACTAGATGATCTGTAAGGTCCATTCCAACTCCTAAAATTCTATGATTCTATGATTCCCTGCAGTGGGTAACTCTTTGGTTTTGGGATAAAATCAGCTCCTGGAAAGCATCTGGATGTTTATTTGATGGAACAGCAGTGAAATTGCCAAGCTCAGTGCAGTGCTCTGCTGATGTCCTCTTAGACTACAGCTGCACTGCTGGCCGGAGGCATTGAGTGCATGTTCTGAGATACATCCTTATTGCTCTCCACAGCTTCCTGCGG
>NW_008673334.1:20042-22433 GCF_000695815.1 Acanthisitta chloris
TTCTCCCTGATGTCTGATTATAGGATACAAGGTCATGATTCAAACCTGCAATAGAGGAGGTTGAAACTGGACATTATTCTATACACAGAGGGTGGTCAAATACTCAAACAGGTTTTTTTAGAGAGGTAGTTTCTGCCCCATGCTTGTCAGTGTTTAATAGGCATTTGGACTTGAAAACATGTTTTAACTTTAGATCAGTCTGGAATTCCATGCCATCATGCAGTTGGACTAAATGTTCATTGCAGATCCCTTCCAGCTGAAATTATTCTATTCTATTCTATTCTATTCTATTCTATTCTATTCTATTCTATTCTATTCTATTCTATTCTATTCGTGTCTGTTGTACATTTTAGATTTCATAGTTGTATATGAGAAGATATGAGAGAGGGAGTGAAAACTCCAGGCTTCAAAGACAGAGATGGGCCTGTGTCTCAGTATGAGAGATTTAATTAAGCCCAAGTCAGCTAGCTAATAGATATCCCAATGGCAAATAACTCAACTGGCTTATGAAAGTGTCTTTGCATATCGTTGTCCCTTCAGTTAAATAAGACCAGGTATAATCCTGATGGGTGAATGAAATGTTTTCAAACAAGTTGTTCATGTCTAATTGTCTTAGTGCAATTTTTCCTTTTCATCCAAAAAAATGAGGCTGTAGCAATTTTGCATAGATTCTGGTGAATAAGAAGTAGGTTTTACCCTCCTCTAATTAAAGGTCTCATGTCATTTAGAACATGCATATGCTCAATATGCTCATCTTCTTACATCTGCCATAACTTCAAGTGAAATAGGAGCGGCTAAATTAGAAAACTCAAGATTGTCATCCTTTATTTCAAATAGTATTCCTCATTTAGAGGCCAAATTAGGCACATTCATAAAAAATATTTTTTCTGTCTCTTTTTTTTTTTTTTCTTTATTTGCTATACTGATGCTTCAAGGAGAGCGAGATGAATGAATCAGGTCATAAAAGACAGTTTTCATAGTCCTTTGGGGAGGAAATATGTACAACAGTGGAAATATTTTTGATTGCTTTCCATTTTTTCCTGCAGATATTAGTTTCTCCTGTTGCTTGTTGCAAAGCTTAGAACAACATCAATTTTTAAGGACTTGCAAGTGCTCTTCTATTTAAAATCAAATAAGATAAGCATAATTTTCATTCCAGTAATATGTGTTTGCTTCTTGAAGTATGCTGGACATATAGACACCCACGAAACATAATAAAAAACAGAGGAAAATGAGGGGGGGTAGAGGAAATCTAAATGATGGAAATGAATAATTGCTTGGCAGTAAATCTGCAGGGAGAGAGCTGACACTGTACAACACATATTTCATGAATAATGAGAGGAGTCTCGGTGCTGTGCAATCACTGTCTATTGGGTCAGAAATTTCACGTTAGAGGATTCATCAGAGCAGATCGGTGTCATAAAGACATTCTTTCCTGAGGTAAACATATCTTTACCTTCACTGAACATCTTAGTTTGGACAGCAGGTACAGAGTAAAGCCTTATGAGATCTATTAGAGGGATGTCTGGAATTTGGAGCACTTCAGTTATGATTTTACTACTTTATTTATAGAAGAAGGAAATAACACAACAGATAGGTATATGTAAAGCTCATACATGCAATTTTGCTTAGGCTAAACAAAAGTCAGTGCATACGTGAGTAATGATGGCTTATGTACAGCTTTTTGTCATAAGGTAAGAATATCTAGCTTTTCCAAATCCATCTTGTCCATCTTTCCTAGACTACCTTCATGCAGTTTTTGTTTTGTTTTGTTGTTTTTTTTATTCTATTTACCTCTTTATTCAAAGGAAAATGAGAACCCAATTTTATCTTTAGTTTCATTTTCAGGATGTACACATTTAAATTTACCTAATATGAGGGTCATTTCTTTTTGTTGGTGTAGGAAATAACTAGGAAGGACTAATAGAATGAAAAGTTTTGTCTGTGTTGGAGTGAGTGCATTCTCGGCAGTACCTTCTGTTTCATTTATTCCTCACCTGGCATTCTCTCTTCCCCACACCTTGTGTTCTCATTTTAGTTACATTGTAAGTACACAAACACATAACCCAGAATAGTCAGGGACATAAAAGCAAAGTGAAAGGAGTAAAGCAAGATAAAAACTGTCACTTGGATGTTTAGGCAGTAAAACCATTTGATTAAAACTTTCCCTTTGCTCTCATCCTGGGAAGGGTCATAATTATTTACTTGAAAATCAATGCTGTAGCAAGCAGCAAAAATAGCTTTTCCTTAGCTAGAAGAGTTAGGGGTGTTTCTTCGCAAATTAACCCCACCAGGTGCTTTCAAGAAACTTGTGGTACAGTCTCTGTCCCAGCCTTACTGTCAAAATGAACTGGTGTGCCTGTTACTAACTCTTTCCTGATTTGACAAAGA
>NW_008673335.1:0-11584 GCF_000695815.1 Acanthisitta chloris
CAGGGTTTCGGGCAAGCACCAAAATGCTTCAGTTCCTACGAGGCGGGGACAATGACACTGCATGCCATCCTGGACTGCAGCTCCAACGCTTGCATTTGTGACCAGCAGAATTGCCCTCCTCAGACAGGGACCCACTGCCACAGCCCTCCACCACTGCCCATCCCCTCCAAAGCCCAAATATCACAGAGATTTTGTGGTGCTGCAGACGAAGCTCTCTGGGGAGCCAGTGGCAGAGGAGGGAGAATGATCTGACACAACGCATGACTTCAAATTAAAAAGACAATGCTTGTGGTGGCAAGAGCATGGGAAGTGGGGAGGCAGGAGAAGGAAAGCACAAAATCCATGAAGCCTGTGTTTGTCTCATTAAAAGTACTTTTAATTTATAATGTCCTGGAATGCAGTTGTCACCCAGCTGCGCAACCATCACCATGTTGCCTCTCACTCTCCCCCCCAACCCCAGCTCCCCTCTCCCACCTCATTGGGACTGCCATCAATTTCTTCCCATCAGCAGGAGTTAGAGTAAATAGATTCATTTGTGGGCAATGGGAGCTGAGAGACAAAGGTGACAATATAATTAAGGTTTTTAATTCCATGCCTGAACAGTTAAGTCCAGAACTCATGATAATTAGTTGGCTGCAATGAAAGATCTTTAGTCGTTATTTTCCCTTTGTTTCATATAATTGCTCACTTTGGCCAGTTACATTTGTCCTTTAATCTGAAGCCTTACTTGTCAATGTTCTGCCTTTCCATCTCTTTCCTGGGGCTACAGGAAGGATTTTAGTAGTGTAGGTATGTGCAAATGGTGAACAAGGCCACCAGGAAACATCCCTGGTCACTTGTCATAGCTGGTGCCTCTTGCATACATGCAGGGGAGGGAGCACATTGCTGGAGTAGCTGAGAAGTGAGGGTGTGAGGAGGAGACTGAGAGGCTGGAGAAGTAGGGAAGAAGGAAGAAGGGAAGGCTTCTGGTGTCACAGCACCTAAAACAAATAAGGTGCT
The DNA here is from genome assembly GCF_000695815.1 of Acanthisitta chloris. NCBI lineage: Eukaryota > Metazoa > Chordata > Aves > Passeriformes > Acanthisittidae > Acanthisitta > Acanthisitta chloris. The sequence continues at coordinate 1,000 of NW_008673335.1, forward strand.
CTTGTCAATGTCATGGACCTGCATGTGCCCTTGTTGCTCTTGATGCTCAAATCAGAGGAATGGTTATCACAAAGTATCAGAAATACTTTCTCGCACTTTTTTTCCTATAAAAAATAAACAGCAGTGGTAACTGCCTGGTTAGACTGCTTGCTGTTTGTATGCTTTTGCATTCTATACTGATGCAACATCTGTGGCTGGGTTAACTGGGTGAGCAGCTCATCAATGGTGATGCCACCAGGATGTTCTTGAGGCAAGGAGGCAAAAACCTTACCAAGGACAACTCCATTAGAAGGAAAAAGAAGGACATAACAAAAGATATTTTTATAGTACCAGTTAATGAAGATATCTCAAGGTCCACCTCCTCCTCAATGGTTACACCACAGAGTCCTGTGCTGCCAGCAGAAAACTTTCACACCGGTCTTTGACCTTGCAGAGCCTTGCAGAGCCACAGGAGCTGCCAGTACACACTACCTCAACCTTCATCCAGGATAAATGAGCCCACAGGGCCACAACACAGTCCTCCACAATGCACAGGGATATTCTCCCACACCACTGTACTTAGTTTTGGCTTTTTGGTGCATGGGAGCTACCCCAGTAGCACACCATACCCTCCCCACCCCAGCCTAGTCCCAAGCATGTGCCCTCCATCTAGATCTCCAGAGAAGGGTCCTGGTCTAAAGTTTTAGGTCTCTTGGCTCAGTATAAACCAAAACATCTCACCCTCATTAGGCATTTCAGGGTGAGTTTTCTGCTATCCAGGGTTTAAAGAGCCATAAATTCACTGAGTGCAAGACACTCTTTTACTGGACCTGCACTAAGACATATTTTTTTTCAGAGGAATATCATCAAGAGTAAAGCAGGTATGTCTGGGGCACAAAGGTAGGAACAAGAAGCAGGAATCAGGGAACAGTAAGCCAACACATGCATTTGGAAAGTTTCAGGAGGAATAAAGCAGCAGGAGTGTTGCAGAAAGTGTACTGCAAAAATGGTTAGAAGTACTGGGAGAATGTTATGCAACGCTAACTTTGACTTATCACATAACTTAGCACGTAACACCAATAAGACCCTTCAGAGAGACTATTTTGGCAAGTAATCTGCCCTCTCTGACCTGCCTGTAATCCATGATAGCACTCTCATTGCTTCACCACTGAGTGGACAGGAAAAGAGACAGGAAAAAAAAGTCTTTTGAAAATAAAAATTAAAAGGGGAAAAGTTGATCCTGCGAAGGAAAATCAAGCACTGACAATTCACATAATGGGTAAGCAGACATATTTCTGAACACCTGCTCCTCGTGGTGTTGCCTCCTCACTCTCCATGCACCAATTCCTTTGCTTTAGGATAACTTTTCAGCCAGGGTCATAGAGCCACATTCCATGGAAGTTCCTGTTCTGGTTGTATCCTTGTCCTAGGCACCATGCAAGGTTTTCCTGAAGCTCAGGATGTTTGTGTGTGGTGTCTTGCACAAGCTGGACAAAATTTGACAAGCAAGGGCAGAGGTGCCTCTAAGGGGTCTAATTTCATGCTATCATGCCCAAAAACAGTTCAGTACCAGGATGATGATGGAGCAAGTGAGTTACCTGGGAATAGCAGTGGTGTCTTCTGTAAGAACATTTAAATCTAGAGAACTGACAGCTGACTATTACTGGCATCAGTGCCCATGCCAGCAATTGGTCTGGATGTGCCAGTAACTTTGTCTGGAACCTGGGGTTAGGTTTGAAGAACCAGGGGGGAAACCTGAGGAACTGCAGGTTTCCACACCAAAATAGCCCTTAAAAGCTCTACAGTTCAGTCTTAAAGTGCCAAAATAAATATTTTAGTTCTCAGCATCCTTCTCCCTCCTTCCCAGTAGCATTTTCAGGGAAGTGATGCAGCAACTCTTGGAAAACTGTGCTTTTGTTAAGAGGAATTTGCTTTGATTTGGGGACTTGACTCAGCTCTTATTACAGATCTCACTTCAAATCAGTGCAACAGTGGGATACCACATCTGCTTGAGGAATTTAAGCCCTTGGACTTACTGTGCTGCTTTACTTGGGCTGGCACTTTTTTTCCCATTATGCTCTGATCAGGGGAAGCCCACAAGCTGTCCCTGCAAGCCATGGGCCCACAGAGGCAACCACTGCACTGATGCCACCAGCAGCTGTCCTACATGGTAGCTGGGAAAGGAAGAGGACAGCACACAGTGCTTTGTTGGCTGCAGATGTCATGATGTATAACATCGGTCTTAGTGCTGACTTCAGTACTGATGTCTGTACTCACACAAGGTGAGCAGATCCATTGCTCACTATACTTCCAATGCCACCTGGTCTCTGTAGCCATCAGGGCATTTCAGTCTACAGGGCCAGCATTTCACTGAGGTACAGAACAGTGAGACTTTGGTCAAGGAAAGGGAGGGCAAGCCAGGAGAAACTGCAGAAGACTTTCCCACACACACCTTAGGAGCCACTGAGACCTGTGGCACCATCTAAATCCATGGCATGCAGCTCCAGTTTGCTGCTTGCCCCCATGGTTGAATCGGAGAAGGACTTTGGACAAGGGCCTGGAGTAACAGGACAAGGGGGCAGGGATAGATGGGATATTAGGAAGAAATTCTTCCCTGTTAGAGTGGTCAAGCATTTGCGCAGAGAAGTTTTGGCTGCCCCATCCCTGAAAGTGTCCAATGCCAGGTTGAACAGGGCTTGGAGCAACCTGGTCTAGTGGAAGGTGTCCCTACCTATGGCAGGGAGGTTGAATCTGGGTGGTCTCTAAGTTCCTTTCTGACCCAAATCATTCTGTGATTCTCTGATTCACTCCCTGTATGGCACAGCATCTGGCAGAGGCAGAGTTGCTAATAGCACAAGTCAGCAGTGCCTTGGCTGTAGTTTGAACACATACTAAGCAGTAGCACAGACAGCATGCTCTGTGCTCTTTTTCTGGAGGAATTCCACTAGTTTCACTGCTGTTATTCTACTCCTCTCCAGCTGGGCTGGGCTCTGCTGAGCACCTCTCTGCACCAACTGCTGTCTGCTGGTCCTTGCAGGGCTGGAAGACCAGTATTTGGAATCCTTGATACTCAGCAGACACAGGCACTTGTCTCACCAAATCTTTCAGCCGAAACACTTACTTACACCTTCGTTTTTTCCCACCTCCTTGGCACATCTTGAAATCTGTGACAGGAGTTCATGAACACATTCTTGTGCCCTTGAATCCATTAACTGCAGCAAAGTGATTAATTAGTTTAGCCTCTTTATTGCATCACTGTTAACCTACTGCACATTCAGACTCTCAGTGATATGAATGATAGCCTTTAAATAAGGAGGATGTGTGTTATTGAACTATTTATATTCAGAGCTGTCTGGAACAGAAAAAGATCCAAGTAGGCATAAGAAGGCAACAAAAGTTAATGATTCAGAGATAAAATGCCATGTTTTAATCTACAGGGTGTGTGAGAAATCCTAGAAATTAGAAGCTAAAAGGATACATCACCAAGGCAAGAGCCTCAGGACACATCTTTGGCTGCTGTAGAATTAGGACCATGTGGAAGGGAGCACTGCTGTGGATAAAACGTATGGAGCAAGTGCAAAGGCTCACTGTGCCCACAGCATTTTTCCTCATAGCAGCCTCACTGGAGGGACAAGGGTGTAACTGAGGCTGAAAACTGCACCTGTGTCCCAGAGCCAAAAAGGGGGAATGACATACAGGGGTTCTTCCATCATAGTATGACAGTATGCTAAGGGTTTGGAATGGAGCTTAGAGATCATCTAGTCCCAACCCCCTGCTCTGGGCAAGGACACCTCCCACCAGAGCAGGTGGCTGAAAGCTTTATCCAACCTAGCTTTGAACATTGCCAGATCTGGGGTAGCCACAGCCTCCCTGGGCAACCTGTGCCAGTGTCACATCTCCCTCACAGGAAAAAACTTCTTACAGATATCTAATCTAAATTTCCCTCTTTCAATTTATCACCATTACTCCTTGGCCTGTCACTATAGTTCCTAGCAAAGAGTCCCTCTCCAGCTTCTCTGGAGCTCATTCAAATCCTGGCAGGTTGCTCTGAGGTCTCCACACACCCTTCCCTTCTCCAAGCTCAACAGCCTCAACTTCCTCAGCCTGTCTTCATAGGGGAGGTGCTGCAGTCCTCAGCTTTGTGGCCTCCTCTGGGCTTGCTTCAACAGTTCCATGTGTTTCTGACGTTGGGGATGCCAGAACTCTGTGCAGTACTCCAGGTGTGGTCTCACCAGAGCAAAGGGGGAGAATCCCCTCTCTCACCTGCATACCACACTGCTGTAGATGCAGCCCAGGACTCAGTTGGTTTCTTGGCTCTGAGTGTGCAGTGCAGCTGTTTCTGACGTTGGGGATGCCAGAACTCTGTGCAGTACTCCAGGTGTGGTCTCACCAGAGCAAAGGGGGAGAATCCCCTCTCTCACCTGCATACCACACTGCTGTAGATGCAGCCCAGGACTCAGTTGGGTTCTTGGCTCTGAGTGTGCAGTGCAGCTCATGGTGAGTTTGTCATCAACAGTCAGCCCTTGCTGTCCACAGAGCTAGGGGTGCCCCACAAGGGCTCACCACCACTAAGGGCATCCACGTCCTGGGGACTCTGTCTTGGTCAGGGCCTTTCCTCCTGGTCCTATGGGCTGACACAGCAGCCTGTAGAAGTTTTGTATCCATACCTGTTCATGCTGAAATTCCAGTCTTGACTGCAATGAGAATCTTATATCTAAAAGTATTCCCCTCTGTGTGTGTGCCCACTGGCACATGGTCATCCCACCTGCTGTCACTGAACACTCATACCAAGCACAAGGACACAGATACAGTGGGTCAGTTCCTGGAGGTCTCCTAGAAACGTCAACATCCTCTCCTGATCTACCACCCTGTCTTCTGCTCTCCCAAGTTCCCCAGATCAGGACCCTCTCAGCCAACTCAGGCTATGGGCACAGTGGGACACTTATACATAGAGATGCCAGGACAAGAGACCGTATGTGAGATCCTCCTCCACCACCACTACTCTACCACACCCTCCCTGCATCCTGAGTGTGGTAACTACCCACATCCAGGACACCCAATTGGTTAGGAACTGCAGTAATAAGACCAGGAGCAATCTGGATAAATTCAAAGAGGAAAACTTAGATCAGATCTTAGGAAGAGGTTTTGTAATGTAAGGGTGGTGAGGCACGGGCACAGGTTGCCCAGGGAGGCTGTGGGTGCCCCAATCCTGGCAATGTTCAACACCAGGTTGGATAAAGCCTTGAGCCACCTGCTCTGGTGGGAGGTGTCCCTGCCCAGGGCAGGGGGTTGGGACTAGGTGGTCTCTAAGCTCCATTCCAACCCCTTAACATACTATGAAAGAATATAATCCTCCAGGTGCTTAGTTCCACTGCTCACAGCTGCAGGAGTCAGCGAGCTTTGTGTCGGGGAACATACAACAGCACAACAGAAAGAATAAGCTGAGCTTGGGTACCTTCAGAAAAGCTGGCCCAGAGGCTTTTACCCTATCATTCAGCCTTATTCAGGTTATTTCCCTTCAGAAATATGAGGGGAAATGAGAGGGAAATGAGAATAAGGATCAGAAACATTTGGTTCAGGAGACTGAGCTGCTTCAAAATGTTACACTAAGAGCAAAATACCTTTTTTTTTTCAGTGAGTAATTTAAAATGAAATAAAAAACTGAAAGAAATCCAGTAATATGAACAGCATAAGATAGGCCAGAACAGGACAGGACAGGGCAGCTAGAATGGATCTACAATGATATCCAGCCCAACTGTGTGACCCCTTCAGACTAGAAGCTTCTTCCTCCCCACCAATTTTGCCTTTCATTCTCTGTTATACCTGCACACACAGAAACCTGGACAGAAACTTCGAGTGAAATTTGCAGTGTGATTCAGAAGTAGTCTTTTGCACAGGTGTTAAATGGAAGTCATGGGTTGTTGCTGATATTTTAGTTTTGTAAGTACTGAACATAGAATTGGCATTGTCTCTTCCTGCAAAACATTTTAAAGAAATGCATCCAGGTATGGCTGGATTCAGGTTAGTGATGGAGACTTGTTTTCCAGACCTCTACTTGAGTTTGAAGGATGTTGGGTTTGTGATGGGCCCCAGTTAAGTATTCCTCTTCTTCTTTCTAAAAATGATATTATGAGAAATCATCTGCAACTTAAAGCTGAAAAGTGATGCTTCTGTCATCTTTAATATCCTATGCTTATTCCCATATCCCAAGGTAATCTCAGCCTCCATGTTTCCTCTATGGGAGACCTCCAGAAGGGCTCTGAGATGAAGCTGAGTTGCTGGACAAACCTTTCTCTCAATCTCTGCACCAGGCTACAGCAGCTATTGCAATCCCAGAGTTTTGCAAATAACAGGCTCTGTTCAGGACAGGTTTGGGCCTTCCTGGCCCTCCCTCCTTTACTAAGAAGAGGTGAAAAATTAGCAGCTGCTTCTGGGCATCTTGAAATAACTCATGCTTTTTCTTCTTTGCTGTGACATGCTAGCCAAAAACTAGCTAACAAAACAGCAAAACGTGTTTTACAGATTCTTCTTGCTCTTCCATGCTGGTGCCTGTTCCCCAACACCCCATTCACACACGCAAATGAAAACCAGACTTTATGAATATACCAAATGCTCTGCTCTTGTGAAGTCTCTTCCAGGGAAGTCATCACTTGTCACACATCCAACCACTCCTGTGAATCCCCTGAGACCTGTCACTGCTCTTGTCCATCATCATCAAAGACAACCACCTGCTTCAGGGTGAATATCTCAGATGTGGTCATGGCTGAGATGCAATAGATACATCTTATCAACTCCCTGATTGCTTTTATTTTTGGATCCTTTGGATGTCCAGAGGAATGTTACTTATTCCTGAAGGTTTTGTGCACCAGTGCCTGACCTTGGGTGACAGCACTTACTGCAGGGAAAGTTACTGGACACCGTGTCCCCGGTCTGATTTGTCTTTCCTTCATGGTCTTTGTGCTCACAGCTGTGTCTGCGGGCAGGGGAAAACGTGTGACCTGGCTGAATGTCTTTCACGTCTCAAATGCAAATGACATTATTTCCCCATAAAGTGACTATTATCTCCAAAAGAAGTATCCATATTTAGTCTCTGAAGCTCATTTTTCAGACAACTCAGTTGACAATTTGGTTTATTCATGACTTTACAATCACAGAAAGCATGTGAAACCAATCAGTTTCTTCCCATAAAATGACATGTTTCAAGTCAGCCTCTGGACTCTGAGCATCTGCCTTGTTTTGGCCTGCCAGAAGCACCTTGTCCTTCCTCCCATTAAGGAATGAAATCTTGGAAAAACAAATTTCTGCAAGGCAGATTTGTGCTTGAAACTTGCTGTCCTAACCCTCCCTGGGCTTCTAACAATTTTACCTAACCATTTATCTCTTTACATAGCACTGAAGCCATATCTTTATGAGGTCCCCCCTCCCAGTTTTCTAGAGCAGCAGATAGGATGAAGTTTTAAAATATCTCAAGATGCGTTTTCAGCAGTTGAGCAGTTTGAATAAGACTTGTAAAGATGCTCAAGTGTCAATATCTATAACAAGGCCCTTCTGGATAGCACCTTCATTGCGAGGCTTCTTTCCTACTCCAGTTGGGGTGCTTAGTCAAGAACAGTGGGCTCAGTCAGCAGGGAGGCAGAACACCTCCCAGAGGGAGCAACATGCCTTAAGGAGTCGACTCAGACCAAGCACACCTGTGGGTGCTGAGACAGCACACGTTGGATCTTTCAGAAATCTTGAGATGTGTGCCATAGGCTTGATCCTCTTTGACAGGCCACACCAGCATTATCTGTACCAACATTCATGGTGTGCATGTCACAAGCTGGACAGGGAAGTTGGAGTGCATGTCAGAAGCTGGAAAGACACTCTGGGTTAGAAACTGCAGTGACAGGACAGGGAGTAATGGTCATAAATTGAAAGGGAAATTTAGATTAGATATTAGGAAGAAATTTTTTTCCTGTGAGGGTGGTGAGACACTGGCACAGGTTGCACAGGGAGATTATGGGTGCTTCAGCCCTGGCAGTGTTCAAAGCCAGGTTGGATAAAGCTTTGAGCCACTTGCTGTGGTGGAAGGTGTCCCTGCCCAGGGCAGGGGGTTGGAACTAGATGATCTCTAAGCTCCATTCCAACCCCTTATTATATTACGATTTTATGAAAACAACCCTGTCCTGCTTTGACACGTCTGAGGACATCCTGCCCATGCATCTTCCTTGCTTGTGCATCGTACTTCACACCACCCCTGACCATCACCAGCCTCTATGATGAAAGCAGGTAACATCAGAAGTTGATAGGAGCCAACTTGAAAATGTGTGGGGCACTGAGCCAAGGCAGTGAGCATGGAATTTCCCTCGCCCTCAGACAGTGATTCACACAGTGATGTCACTGGCAGCAACATGCCCACCAGCATCACACACTTTCTGCATGTTTTGCATGCTTTGGGGGAATCCTGTCCCCACTATGTGGACTTCATGGACTACACCTGGACAGCTCTGAAAATATCCCAGGGAACCTGAATGCCACAGACCTGGATACCTGAGTTGCTGTAGAAAGAAAGGGAAAAACTGGGAACATTCTCCTTTTCTTAATGTCCACTTTTTCTAACAGTTTGTATGTGGTGAACTACTTACAAAATTACATGTAAAAAGCCTGTAGCTTTAGCATCGTGTAGCACCTGAAATGTGACAGGATGCTGCTTTATAGATTAAATGACTCTGAGTAATTACCTTCTTTTCCCGCTAATAGTTGAACTACTGCAGAACATCATAAGGTTAAACACATATGGATTTCTTACTCTGTCGTCACAATTAATGGAAAAATGCATGGTGTTTCCCTTTCCCTTTTTTTCCTCCCTGAACACCACATAAACAAAATTGAGATTCTGTAACACAATCCACAAATTCAGGTAGAGAGTAAGAAATGAGTTGCATTTTATATGTACCACACAACATAGCCAATGAAAAATCAGTTACTGGAGTAAAACTAATCAGTGCCCTTCTACACAAGGCATAAGACTTAGGCAGTGCAGGTAGACACCCTTAAATACAGACCACCCTGGTTCTGCCACACAGCACTAGGTCTTCACTCATGGGGATTGGTGGCATGGATACTTGATTAATTAATGTTAAATTAATGGGAGTCTGACACCTGACATCAAACACAGCAGAAATTCAGTCTAAAATTGCCAGTTATGAGCAATGTTACAGGATCTGAAGGGGCTCCAGAGAAGCTGGAGAGAGACTCTTTGCTAGGAATTGTAGTGATAGGACCAAAGAGAAATGGTAATAAATTGAAAGAGGGAAATTTGGGTTAGATCTTAGGAAGAAGTTTTTTATATTGTGAGGGTGGTGAGACACTGGCACAGGCTGCCCAGGGAGGTTGTGGCTGCCCCAACCCTGGCAATGTTCAAAGCCAGGTTGGATAAAGCCTTAAGCCACCTAGTGTGGTGGGAGGTGCCCCTGCCCAGGGCAGGGGGTTGGGACTAGATGTTCTCTGATGTCCATTCCAACCACTTAGCATACTACCATAATAAGATCAAGGGCCCTATGTCCTTGTGAAAGTGATGGGTTGTGCCACTGGCAGTGCTCCCTCTTGCCCTCCATCCAGCCCTCGGAGAAGCTATGGGAAAGGGCTGTGAATGGCTGCAGGCACATCCTGGGGACAGAGCAGTACCTGCCAGCAAGCATAGTCAGAAGAATGAAGATTGGCTTCTGTACACAACATCACTTCTGGAGGTTAAAAACAGAGGCAGCAAGATCCTGCATCCACTGCTCTAGGATGAAGTGGAGTGATGCTCTGCACATCAGCACTGCCCACTCTGTTTGGGGCAGTTCAGCACCACCTGAACCTCAGAGGCAGCAGTCTGTTAGTCCTGCCTGCACCAGCTGCCCAGATGACTTGGAGAGCATTACAACACCGAACCTCTGGGTGCAGCAGCATCTCTTTTGGGGAAAAAAGCTCTTACAAGTCCAAGCTGCACTTCTGTCCTGGTTTTGGCTGGGATAGAGTTAGTTTTCTTCCCAGTGTCGGTCGTGTTTTGGATTTGGTATAAGAACAGTGTTGATAACACATTGATGTTTTGGTTTTTGCTAGGTCATGTTTGTCTTAAACCAAGGATGTTTTGTTTCTTGCTCTTATGCTGTGCTAGGGAGAAGGTACACAGAAGAAACTGGGAGGGAGCATAGCTGGGACAGGTGACCTGAACTAGCCAAAGGGATATTCCACACCATAGAGTGTCATGCCCAGTATATAAACTGGGGAGGGAATTACCCAGGGGACTGGTCTGGGTTTGGCAACAGGGTCTGGCATCAGTCCATGGGTGGTGAGCAATTGTATTGTGCATCACTGGGTTTGGTGGTTTGGTTTTTGGCTTTTTTCTTTCGTGTCAGATTAGATGATCACTGCTTTGGGGTCAGACGGGGCATCTATTAGCAGGAGGTGAGAAACTGTATTGGGCATCGCTTGTTTCTCTTTGGTTTTATTCCTCTCTCTCTCTCCTTTATTAGATGATCACTGCTTTGGGGTCAGACGGGGCATCTATTAGCAGGAGGTGAGAAACTGTATTGGGCATCGCTTGTTTCTCTTTGGTTTTATTCCTCTCTCTCTCTCCTTT
>NW_008673336.1:0-779 GCF_000695815.1 Acanthisitta chloris
AACGGTATTCCAATTCTAAAACATTTTACCTCCAAGGCAGATGACAAGATTGACCAGTTAAATGGGAAGAATTGCGTCATTAAGTGACTCCAGTTTAAATCTGTGTTCTACTATTATTATTAATTATACCATGTTTGTTACAATGTATGCAATTTCTAGTGTGACATAGTTAGCTATAAATTTTAAAGAAAAACGGGGAATATGTTAGGGCCTGGCTAATTGAGGAGCTGTAACTTGAGCAACACTTAAAGGAATGCTTAAGCAATCAAAACAACACACAAGTAGGTCTCGCTGACCTTGTTTCTATCTTCATACATTCCTGTGTCTTCAATCCAGCACCTTACAATGGTCTTGTTTTCTCCTGCCCTGCTGCCAGGGTTTTTAGGTCTGGTTTAGTTTTACTGTCTTATAGAGAAGTCATTTTGCTAACAAGCTAGAATAGTGCTATTATTTAGATTCTCTCATATATACTATGTAATCCTTGCTATCAGTTTCTCAGGATGTAAGAACGGGATGCAGCTTAAAATTGCAACCTATCATAAGTAAGAATTGTACATATTGACAACCAGCAACAGTCACGTGATCAGTGCATAGCTGCATGTATGGGAGACTTTATACTATAAATACTCTTAGGTGCTCAAAATAAAGTGTATTTTGGGTGGGCTGAAGATTTAGTTAAAGTAAGCTGAATCATTTGTTTGTTATAGGTTTGCTTACGCATTTGTTTGTTATGTTGATAGCATGTGTTTCAGGATTAATTTCTGGAAGGATTAGTAAAG
>NW_008673337.1:0-5832 GCF_000695815.1 Acanthisitta chloris
TGAGCCGCGGGGACCTGCCCGAGCGCCGGGAGGGAGCGAGCGGCGCCGACAGCCTCAGCGACTTCTTCAGGGGCATCGACCAGAGCATCCAGGAGGCAGTGCAGGTGGAGGTGCAGCTGAACACGGAGTGCTGCGTGGAGGCCCCGGACAGGCCGCTGGCCGAGCCAGGGAAGCGGGACAGCGGGAACGGTGCGGACTGTGGGATCCAGTGGTGGAACGCTGTTTTTATTATGCTCCTGATAGGAATTGTCCTGCCAGTGTTTTATATCATCTATTTTAAAACACAAGGGCTGGTGGCTCACACCTCCAACACAACAGAAACCTCTAATATTTCAGCTGCTGGATTGGAAGGGAAATTACCACAAAACTCAGTTGTAGGAAAAAAATCCTAAGGGAAAAGGGCAGCCCACTACAGCCTCTCCAGCACTGACACCTGAACGCCCGTGACTGACTCGAGTGCATCCAGGGGGATATAACAATGCAGATTATTTTTATAAGTAGCTGATGATGTAATCCTGAACTTGACTGACAGGGAGCTGATGGTAAAATGAGGATGCTTCGTTGCTTACAAAGAGCATTGGACAGGTGGCTCAAGAGTTGGGAGCTCTGTTGAGGGAAAGTATTTTGTAGCAATTTACTCCTCCTGGTTGCTTCGGGTATTTCTTAGTGCTGTGTCTAGAAGCAAATCCTTTGCTGCTGAGCTAGAGAGTGCAGTATTAATGTGTTTGGAAAGTTGGAGGTTTTTTGCTTTTATGGAAACAGTTATTGCTAGAGCAGAAGGGAGGACTCTTTGTCTCTGAACTGTCATTTTATCTCTGGCAGCCCATGGTGGTTTTTGGCATGCTTGACCCTAACACGATGGCTGCTGGGACTCTAATCTGGGTGTGCCATGGGATGAGGATGCTGCCAGCACCTCACCTTGGCATCCTGAGCAAGCGTTTGACCTGTGGTTACTGCGATGTGTCACCCCCAGAAGGGTGAGCCCGACGGAATCCTTCAGAGAGGGTCTTGGGATCCTTAGCATTCAGGGCAGGATCGGTGCTGGCCCCAGGGCCGTGCTCAGCCAGGCCACCCTGGCAGCACAGCTGGAGGTGGGCAGAGGCTGTTGGGGGAGGACATGAGAGGAGCTTTGGGCCTGTTACGGTGTATGCACTGCTCAACAGCTGTTCGGTGGCCAGAGGACTAGTCACTATTACTTGTTAAACCCAGTTATAATGGCACAACTCAGACACCTGATTTCACTCATGGACTTGGATTCTCCTGTGTGCCATCTTCACAGGAGTGAAGCTGCAAGGGCCACAAGTCCTGCATTACCTGAGGCAGGTATAGAAGGAAGGGTAAAGCCTTTATAGGCCAGGACTGTGAGGCTGCTGATTGTGAACCTTTCTGAGAACTGCCAAAGTGCATTAAAAAGCTTCTGAGGGCGTAGCAAAGGGCAGTGGAGCCTTGGAGGGCAGTGGTGTGCAGAGCCTGAGAGCTGCGGGTCAGTACATACTACCTGCTGAAAGGGAGCAGAAAGTGAGGCTTTGGCAGCTTTGCTGCAGAGAAGAAGTTGCCTCAGCAACTTGGTTCAGCAAGTTCCAGGCCTGCAGGCAGAAGTCAAGTCTCATGGCACCAGACACTAAGGGATTTCGTGGCACAGGAATGTGTGGCCAGGCCAGGTCGGGGCTGGAGATCTCAGCTGGGAGCAGTGTGCTCTGGCTCAGTGAGGGTCCCAGGGCTGTCCCGGGCACTGGCACAGGGTTTGGCTCAGGCCTGGCAGCTGCTGTAGGTCCCAAGGGCCAGGGCAGAGCTGGTGGGCAGGTGATGGAGCCAATGTTTGTCCTCCCCCCTCGCCCCAGCCCCATTTGCAGCTTCCCAGCTGCCCACAGAGCCACTGCTGCCCCTGAGCCCTGCCGGGGCAGGGCTGGGCTGGTCCCTGCCTGGCTGTGTTGCTCACAGCTCTGTGAGCAAAGGTGAAGCCAGGCCAGGGCTCCACAGAAACTGCAAACTGATAGCCTGTTTCCTGCAGCTCTCGAGGAAGCGCTCAGGAAAGCCTGAGGGAATGCAATTTTGTAACTGAGGACTCTAAAGTATCTTATACTGAACACAACCTTGTATTTTTCTTCTGTGAAGAACTGTCTCTCTTTGTTCTAGGGGGGATTCTTACGTTTTTAAATAAAGCCACATGAAAGAACAGCACAAGGGGCACAGTCCAAGCCTGACAGCTTGTGCTTCATTTGTTACCACCACAGCTGCACCTGCCTTAGCACAAGGAGCTCTGTGCAGCCTCCCCTCAGCCCCACAAGGGAATGTGGCAGAGGACTGGCCCTGGGGGCTCCAGGCTGACTGTACCCAGCTCCTCCTGTCAGCTCCTGTGTTACCAAGCATCAGTTCTGGACTAATAACACTAAGTGTGTGTATTCCAAAACCTCCCAGCTGATGAGAAGAATGACTGCTGCAGATCCAAACCGACCCCGCAGAGCTGAAGTGGCCCCTGGAGGGGCAAGGGCAGGAGCTGTGCAAACACGAGAGAGGCAGCAGTACACAGTAAAAGCCAGTATCTTTACTTTAGTGAATGCAGGATACAAATATTTTACAACAACCTCTAGCATTTTCTTAACCATTTGATAAAAAGTTCACTAGAATATTTATTGTATATTGAAGAAAAAACAACACATTCAGGGAAAAAAATTGAGATTAACTTATTTTTTTTCTTAAAAGATTCGTCTCAAGGATGGCAACAAAGTCCAGCTTGTGCCGCCAAACGGCTTATCAGCATTAAACCGTGAACAGCTTCTTTGTGAACTGTTGACTACAAACATTTACCAAATACATAAATCTCTTTTAAAAAAGCCATTTTAAATATAGCAAAGCAGTGTTCTCTTGCACAGCAAAGTGAAGAAAGTTTCTACTAAGATTTAAATGTTTACATTGGTTAAGTCTTTCTTTCACATTCGGATTTGACTTCTGCCCAGGATCAATTGTTAGGAGTTGTTTTGTTCCTTATTTACTATGTATTTCTTGTGCGCACAGTAACTCGCAAGTTTCTGATGCATTTAGTGTCCTTGGAGGGAAAGGCAAGGCTAAAGCAGTTCTCTCTGACGATCCCTGACAACGTGGTGCTTGCAAAACTATGGTGAGAGCTCGAGGATGGAGGTGATTTGTCAACAAGAGATAAAAACCTTAACTCATTCCGCCCTGACTGGGTTCAGCCCAGGATTGGATCCACTTCCACCTTCAGTCAGCAGAGAGAATTAAAAAAAGCATTTCTTTGTTTTTTTTTTTTTAAACCTCTTGAAATATCTGTGCTATGTCATCTTTTCTTTTTTTTTTTTTATAAAACATTTTTTTTTACAATTTCTAAAAAAGTATGTTCCAAAGTGAGTTAGTCGGTATTAAAAACCAGGATTCCCATCTCCTCGATGGCAGGAGCTGCTCCCGAGGGCTGTGTGTGCCGGGGGTGTGTGGCAGGGCTGGGCCAGCATGGGGCCAGGCCCCAGCCTGCTTCTCTACAACTGGTCATGATTACTCTTTCTTTTTTTTTTTAAACCTCATTGGTGCAATTTCAATACAAACTCTAACCCTTGTGTAGCTTTGTCTTTAAGAAAACAGTAATAGCACTGTTTAAAAACCTGCATAGAAATAAAGACTATTGAGATACAGTCAGCAAAGCCATCTGATAAGGCACACAAGAAAATAGACAGTAAATGTGAATGCAGAACTCCCACTCGGATGTACAGCAAAGTTCATACAGGTGCATAAATCATGGAACTCACGTCACTGGTCAGAGCAGCAAAAGGTTCCCGGGAATGGCAAGTGAGTTCGGTCAGCTGGGAATACCTTTGTTCACCGCAGGGCCTGGGCAGGGCTGAGCTGGAGGTGGGACGGGCTGCAGGCCGCGGCCCGACCGCTCACTCGCTGCCACTCCCTTCCATCCCCTCTCTCACCTCCTGCTGACGGCAAAGTCCTGTTCCGATCACACAAAAATAAAGCCCGAGCACAGACTGAAGGAATGCCAGGGACAGCCAGCACAGCGCCCAGCCTGCTCCAGCCCCGCGGGGCTCCGGATCCCTCCCTCCACTTCTCGGAAGCAGCAAATTTTTCCCAAACCACTTGCCAACTCACAAAACCTTTTGTGCTCCTCTGATATGTGTCATTTCCCTATCATGAGAAATTAGGTCAAGTTTTTCCCCTGTTTTTTTTTTTTTTCCTCCTCAGAAGAGGCAGCTTCGAAATGATGCCTTAAAATGTGTTGTAACAGATTTTTTTTTATATTTATGCAGGATGAACTTAACACCAGATTTTTTTTTTGCCACTTTGCTATTTATATACATATATATAAAATGTATAATGAAGCTTAACCATACAGCACAGAGATTACAACTGAACGGCACACATTCACCACCAGTGAGGGGCCAACCCCTTTATACACCCTCTGAAAAATCTGGATAATAATATTAATAATAATTAAAATCCAAAGAAAGTACAGTATATTTAACAAAATAGTAAATATTAAACAGTGAATACTCTACTTAATAAGGACCTCGCCCTGCTTCAAGTCGGCGTCAATCCACAAAAATATACTTTGTAATCTGGTGACCGTACAATACATAGGTACTTACACCAAAGGTGATAATATATTTAGGATGCTATATACACAAAGAGTTTGGCTCAAATTTAAATTTACATATAAGTGTTCATGGCTTATTTTTCCCCCAAGGTTCCGCCTGCAAGTTTTTCCTTTTCATCTTTGAAAGCAAAAACTAGAAAGTCAAAATAAGATAAAACTATACTCTACAAAAAAGCTACAACATACAGCTTTGGCTTATATAAATAATTCATAGCAGAATGTGTTCAAAAGTACTGTATATAACTTTATATATAGTCTTCAATTCATTAGGGTATTGTTTTCTTTAATATAAAATATACATGAGCTAAAATCCGTTTCTATATTTTTCCAAGGTATGAACGTAAAAACAAATTTGTCAAACATATCCCAATTATAACTTAATATATTAATTTTATTTTGTTAATGTTCTATTTTCTAGGCTAATATTTCTGAATAGTTCATGCGAGTTCTCTATGTCTCTCTTTCACTCGTTAAAAAAATCACTTCTTTGACCCAATACACTATTTTTTTTTTTGCACGTGCAAAACAGGGTTTTTGTTATTTTTTTTTGTTTTATTTCTTATAGCATCAGCCCTTCTCCATGCACCCTCTGCAATAGAGACCCATGCCAGGTTGGGTAATAGAAAGGTCAGTTTATGTACAGTATTGCTTTCTTCTTCCTGCTTTTCTACTGCTCTGCTGCTACAAAGCAATTTATGTCTTAACTACGAGTAACCATACAGCTGAATTACACACACAGGGACGGTACTACAGGCAGTGGAGGAGGAGGAGGGGGAGGAGGAGGACACTGCGGGGACAACGCTCTGCCAACGGGGCTGGGGTTAAACAACAAGTCCAGGTAAGTGCCAGGCTAGATCAAACCTACAGGATTGTTCTGTTACGTTTTACCATGGGACATCTGCAGCTATACAAGAGTTTGTCGTAAGTGCCTGATGATTTGTGTATGCTACACACACTAGCACATATATATGCATGTGAAGATATATATATGCACGTATGTATATACATATAAATATACTTAGTCATGTCCTTATTTATAAATTTAGATATGTCAGGACAGTTCATCTCGAGAACACAGAGCTCACGGGGCAACGCTGGGAGTTTATGTCACCCACGTGTCCATCCTCATTCGCTTTACCGACGGGCTCTCCCGATCTTCCGAGTTCGGGGGCCGCCCCAGCACCACGGGGGAATGGAAATCGCTCCGGGGATCCTCCCTG
>NW_008673338.1:0-747 GCF_000695815.1 Acanthisitta chloris
GGGGCAAGGCCTCGTTTTGGGGGCTGAGGCCTCATTTAGGGGCCTGAGGCTTCTTTTGAGGGGCTGAAGCCTCATTTAGGGGCCTGAGGTTTCTTTTGGGGGGCTGAGGTCCTGTTTTGGGGGACACTTGGCCTTGTTTAGTGCCAGGAGGAGAAGTAGCCCCCAGACCCCAATTAGGGGCACCCCAAACCTCAGTTAATGCTAGGGGGGGTCCCCCCACTGCCAGGCAGTGATTTGGGGGTCCCAGGGAGTTAGTGGGTTGGGGTTAGGGTGTTTAGGGGGGCTCAGGACCTCCTCAGCACCAAACTCTCCTACCAGTAGCATGGCACGAGTCACCCCGTGCTCAGCTCTTGGGGCACTCTACCCCTCCTCAGCTCTAGGCGGTCCTGGGGCTGGTTTTGGGGGTCCCCCCAGGGCAGGCAGTGATTTGGGGGTCCCAGAGAGTTAGTGGGTATGGACTGGGGGACTCAGGACCTCATCAGCACCAAACTGCCCCTACCAGTAGCATGGCACGAGTCACTCCGTGCTCAGCTCTTGAGGCACTCTGACCCCCCTGAGCTCTGGGGGGTCCTGGGGCTGGTTTTGGGGGTCTCCCTAGGGCAGGCAGTGACCTTCCCCCCCACAGGGGCTGGCGTGGGCCCCACGATCCAGATCGGGGAGCAGACGGTGATCACGGTGGATGCCAAGGCCGCGGGCAAGGGCAAAGTGACGTGCACCGTGTGCACTCCCGACGGCTCCGAGGTGGAC
>NW_008673339.1:0-1932 GCF_000695815.1 Acanthisitta chloris
ACATACCATTGCAACCCAGGACAACTCTGAATGTTAAGTCATATATATAAAAGCCAAGCTTACTGTAGAAACTACTTAGTCATATGAAGTGCTATAGTTCCCTCGACAATTACCGGTGACAATTCTATGGGGCTAATTCCCCTAGCTCATCAATGCTGAATTTTTAATTCTTCTCCTTAAATGTGACCTGCTTCCTATCAGAATAAGAATTATTTGCATTTCTCAATTTTTCATTATGGTACATGTTCTTCAGGTTTGTGTTTTTAGCTCAACCAGATTGTTTTCATCACCTGTGCTCATCTGAGCAAGTCTACTGCTCAACACAATAAGATCCTGAAGGACATTCAAAGGTCAGCTGCAGCTCATGAAGAAGGGAGATACAGAAGTCATCGGCACCATGGCTTCATTTGATGCAGACCTTTGCAGATCAGCTGCATACTTTCTGATTTTGTGCTAAAGTGCAAGTATTCCTTACTAAAATTCACAAATACTTTCTTAAGCATGCTCAAGAGAATAACCTTTTAAATACCTACTAAAAAACACCAAACAACAACATGAATGTATTTTAAAACAGGATAAACACAGGTTTCCACACTTAAGCCTAATCTGCTACACAAACAGACGTGGGAGAAAAAGCCTCTAGACAAACATATGCAAGAAAAGAATCCAAAAGTTATGCTGTCATAAATGTAGCAGCAATTAAAAAATTCTTTGATATTGTCGTGGTTTAACCCCAGCAGCAGCCAAGAACCACACAGCCTCTCACTCACTCCCCCACCAACGGGATGGGGGAGCGAATTAGAAGGGTAAAAGCTACAAAAACTCATGGGTTGAGATAAAGACAGTTTAATAGAGAAAGCAAAAGCTGCACACACAAGCAAAGCAAAACAAGGAATTAATTCACTGCTTCCCACAGACAGGAGGTGTTTAGCCATCTCTAGGAGAGCAGGGCCCATCACGCGTAACGGTTCCTTGGGAAGACAGACGCCATCACTCCAGATGTCCCCCCTTCCTCCTTCTTCCTCCCACCTTATATACTGAGCCTGATGTCATATGGTATGGAATATCCCTTTGGTCAGCTTGGGTCACCTGTCCCAGCTGTGTCTCCTCCCAGTCTCCCATGCACCCCCAACTTCCTTGCCAACGTGGCAGTACGGAAAGCAGTAAAGGCCTTGACTCTATGTAATAACAAAAACATCAGCAATAACAAAAACATCTCTGCATTATCAACTCTGTGTTCTGCACAAAACCCAAACATAGCCTCATACTAGCCTCTGTGAAGAAAGTTAACTCTACTGCAGCTCAAACCAGCACAGATATAATGAAAAAAAACCCAATAATCAGTGTGGATCACATAAACTAGAATATAGCTAGCAATGGAAATAACAGAGTTTTACAATTTCTTGAATATATTTCCTAAAACTGAGAAGACTTCAACTGGTATGTCAGATTTTGGGCACAGAAACACTGGAAGGAAAGTATTTCAGTCCAGAAGATAGGACTTGGGGAAGAATTAAAAGTGGACTTAGATTACCAGATGAAGGTAAAGCAGGTTTATAACTTCTAAGTATATATACAACAGCTGTGTAAAAAAAAAATAAAAAGGGGGAGTGGCATTCTGCTCTCCGCATTGACTCTCACATAGGTGAGTCCAGTTGATAGGGCGAGATGGGTCAGCAGTAACAACAGAATCTATGCATCAAGCTGCCTTTAACTTTTTCCTGAGGCCAGTTTTTTAAAAAGAGGTAGTCTTAGAACCTGGGCATTCTAAAGAACTGATGTCAGATTTAGGAAAACCATATACATTATGCAATTGACATCTTGCTTGTTGTTTAGAGATAACTCCACAAGTCTTCTTTCAACACAAAAAAAATTATTTTATCTTCCCAAAATGTAATATTCCCCAACCAACATTTGAGTACAAAAAAAAAG
>NW_008673339.1:1973-11799 GCF_000695815.1 Acanthisitta chloris
TTTCAAGCTGTTTATTCACTATTTTGCCATTTTTAAGCACAGCAGCTCATTTGCATAGTAATTACAAAGTTTAACAAATAGCATTAATGGCTGAAAGAAGTACATTGCAATTAAATTAATGACAGAATTACATTATATGTTTTAACTGCAATTTAAAAATGAAAGCTCTTCAATCATAAAATGTCATACAGATCCCCAAAGCTCAGCAATATTTGTGCTTTACGCAGGTAAAACCTCTTCTTCACTCCACTGTGAAAGCTCTGCTCTTTAGTGACTTCCAAAACCCTATTCATAAATACTGATTACGTACTATTTCACCATAGAGTGCATCATTACTAGCAGAGCTCCCCACCCAGGGCCAAAATGGAAATGTTAGTACAGTAAATCAGGCCAAATGTCCTGGTAATTCTATACATGAAAGATCTTTTTTAATAAGCAAAAGTTAACTAGGGACTCAGCTCATTTTATTTTTAATATGCAAGTGTCAAATGCCAGGGACCGACTTAAGGGGGAAAAGCTATGAACAAGGAATGCATAATATGATTGCACCATTTTGCAGGAAAAAAGCTTGAAGGTACAGACTGTTTGCTGTACCTGTGGCTGACAAACTTCAAAGGTAGTGGATCCAAGGACAATTTATTCTGCTAAATAATAGGTCACGTTACCTGCTACCTTCCTGAAATTGCCACAAATTAACCACTTTTACAACTTGTTATAAAAGGTTTCTGCACACCTGTGGAATTCTTTGGCTGCTCTTCGGACCAGCAAGTCATAATGCCCAGTTAAGCATAAAATGTATTAAATGCATTATTAGGACTTCTGTTTTAATTCTAGAATCATTGCAGAAGCAATGTAGATGTTAGGGATTTCATTAGCCACTGGTAATAATTTATTATTCTTATAATAATTAAATGCATAAGTAACTGTTATCTCCATTTTGTACTTAAATGCAATATTTTATAAGGAAAAAAATGAACAAAACCAACCACAACAACCCCACAAACCCACATTTCACCCAGGATATTTGGAAGCAATTACGTTGTCACAGCTATTTCCCTGCCTCTGTGTGATAGCCCTGCCTCAGGCAAACATTTTGGCTTCCTTCTGTTCCTTGAAGTATGAAGGATTCTTGAATGTTTGTTCGTGCTGGAGCCTACAGTGCCCCCAGAGGTCACTGGAGAAAGGGTGACCTCACTTTGCAGCAGGTCAATTTTTACCTCATATGAAGGTGAGGCAACAATTATCACACACTTTTTCTTTCTGATAAGCTTCACTTGAGCAATGGCACTTCCACTGCGGGTAAACATTTCCAACATTTTTTTAAAAAATATCAATTAAACCTGCAGAAAATACAACATGAACCTGGAGAATTAATCACTATTTCACACACAGATTTATTCCACATGATATCATTTATCCCTCCATGAGTTCAGGAAGATACCCTATATTACAGTGGGAAAATAATACAAGACTTCAGTGTAGCTGAGTGTACTTTTCCACTGCTGGACTTCATTAGAGTTGTCTGAATTATTCAAAAGCATTTTTCCTCATGCAGGAGGATTTGGCAAGCAAGTTAGTGTTGATTGCCCTGCAAGATCTCTCCTTGAGCCAACCCATCTCTGACGTAAAGGGCTGAAGCCTAGGGAAGATGATCTACCCGTACTTCATCATGCTCAAATTTGCAGGCTCTACTTTTCTTGACAGAAACTGACACTTTGCTACATTAGAGACCGCACTGAAGAAGAAAACCACATTGTTCTAGTGAAAATTGAACCCATGCGAGATCCCAAATGAGTCTTTGGACCTTAGAGTACTGCAACTCCTTGCTTCCCACATCAAGTCACTTCAGTAATTATGCTAGTTCTGACAGAGCTCTAGATGTCCATAGAGTAAACATGAGAGCATTGATGCTAGACCTGTGACCAACATGCCTAACACTGAAAATAGCACAAAAGAAGACTGTCTTGCCAAAGTTTTGTTCTTAGCTTGGCAAAAAGATTGCTTTTGCAACCTACGGTGTTTTCAGGTTTCAGTGACAGGTGTCTCATTACAACTCCCCAGAGAAATGGAGGAGGAAATCAGCTGTTGTGGTTTAACCCCAGCCAGCAGCCAAGAACCACGCAGCAGCTCACACCCCGTCCTTCCCCCTTTTCCCCCCAAACCCGGAGGAATGGGGAGGAGAAAATAGAATAAAATATGTAGCTTGAGATAAGAACAGTTTAATAATAAAGAGCAGAATGAGCTAAAATGCTAATGGATAGCAAAAAGAAAGTGAAAGGAAAAAAACAACAAAACAAAATCAGTGATGCACAATCCAATTGCTCACCACCTGCGGACCAGCGCAACCCCAGACTTCCCCCCGGATCAGCCCCTTCCTGCTTATATACTGGGCATGAAGTCCTATGGTGTGAAATATCCCTTTGGCTAGTTCAGGTCACCTGTCCCTGCTATGCTCCCTCCCAGTTTCTCTTGTGTACCTTCTCACTCACAAAGCATGAGACATAAGAAAGTAAATGTCCAGCTTAGCAGAAACCAAAACATCAGTGTGCTATCAACAACATTCTCACTCTGAATCTAAACATCGCACTATACTAGCTACTAAGAGAAAAAAAAAAAACAACAAAAAAACAAACATTAACTCCATCCTGGCTGAAATCAGCACATCAGCCTTCAAGAGAATCAAGAAATCAAACTGGTGTGGCAAAAACTTACTAAACATCACCAGCCATGACAGATCATTCAATTTCTTCCAGGAGTTTCACAGCACTGTGCTGCTGAGGGAATTAAATAAATTGCATTTTACTGCACTGTGACTTTTAGCATTTGCAGTGCAGAATGCAGAAATTTCTACAGAGTGGTAAACAGAGACTGTCTTCTACAGAATATTCTTTTTCCCTTGCGTATTCGCTGCATTCCTGACATCAGGAGACTCAGTTTATCAGAATAAGCCTTATTCACTTTCTGAATGACACAACTCCAGCTGCTCAAATTAACTCATTTCAATTATGCTAGCTTTATGCACACATCAAAATAGACTGTGATGGTGCAGAAAGGAAAAATCCTCCTTCTTCCTTACAGATCTTCTCTCCTGTGCCCATATTATGCTATAAAACTCCAATGCTTTAATTTATACTAGCTTTAATTTCAAGTAGAATTATCTCCTCACCTGGTATGTATAATATGCATACCACATAAATCAGAAAAGTAGATAGGGGAGAGGATGGGAGAAATTAATTAATCTTAGGAAAGCACTGAAATTCTTTGAGTTTACCACTGTATTGCTCAAAATATAGGGCTTACCACCGGAGTCAGGATCTTGCTATTTTTGCACCATTTTAGGAAACCTCAGATAAAAGATGAGCTTATTGAAACCACATTGCAATCATAGAATCATAGAATCAGCCAGGTTGGAAAAGACCTGAAAGATCATCAAGTCCAACCCTATTGTGGTTACTGGACCATGGCACTAAGTGCCACATCCAGTCTCATCTCGAAAACCTCCAGGGACGGTGAATCCACCACCTCTCTGGGCAGCCCATTCCAATGCCTGATAACTCTCCAAGTAAAAGCCACAAAATACACAAATACTACTGCAAAACAATAGTCAGAACACAAAAGCTACAACTGGACCTTCAAAAATTTGCAATGACATTTAAATCCTGGTATTCTTTCTGCCTATGGACAAGCACAGAGTTATTAGTGATTTAGGCACCACACTCAGCTGCATTTCTTCTGATTTCTAGTGTCAACACTAACTAAGTGAAGCAGAAACCCCTTTCAACATTGCAGTCATGTTCCCTGATGGTGGATATAACAAATCCACACACACAGTCATATGTATAAAAGGGAATCAGAGTCTACTGCAAAAAAACTCACCCATAAAACTAAAGTACACCCATATTTTTCAAAATATTGAAATATGGCTTGTTTCATTTTAGCACAATATTATTTTAATTAATGTTATTTGCACTGTAACAAACTGATCTTCTAAAATTTTTTATTTTTTGGAAGCAAAAAATTATTTCCAGACATGATAAGAAAGGATAAATTCTTGTATGCTTGATGCCACTTCAAATTTCAAAGGGCAGGCAGCAACAGCCTTGGCACTGCTTCTGCTGGCATTTGGGTAAATTAACTCTATAATGAGTCCTTGGTTGTCCTTTACCAGAATTTTTCTGGACGGGCTTATTTACAATGCTCAAACAGAATGACCTTCCAATCTGTCTTAGAGGCCTCTAGATTGCTGTAAATGTGACCTGACATTTCCTTATGGGTAAAATATTAGATTATAGAAAGGAATACAATAACGTAATTTTATTTCAGGGTCTAAGTGAAAGTGATGGCCAAACAGATTAAGATGTAAAATTCCTTTGTAAAATTAAGTTATTTATAATCTGATGCATAACTCTTGTTTTACCTGTCATAAAATGCAATTATTTTATACAGTATAGCAGTTGCATTTTATTGATGCTGCTGACAAAACAAAAATAGTATCATTGCCAAGAAGCAGGTCAAGAACTTCAGAGGGCAGTTATTCTGAATTTAAAAGTTTCATCTTTAAAATAAAAACACTTGCAAATTTTTCTGGGTTTTATAATGGTATTTGGCCATTAAGCTGGATTTTTTTCCATCTATAATACTAGTCAGAACCATAAACTTTTTAGCAGTCTTTTAACAGGATTAATGTTTTTAATTACTACTACTCCTCAGATTGTCAGGTGCCCTAACTCAGTCTGTAACTGTTTGCAATTTTGTGCCCACAGTCCTCTAGATGTCCCAGAGAGACTAGGTACAATTGTTTAGAAGTCTAAACATTTCATAATTAACTCTCATTTGGTGATTAAATACCTAAATGCCTTCAATCCACTCAGGGAAACTGAAGGACCATAATCAGAAGTAGTGGCAGATGCATTTTTAAAATTCATGGCTTTTCCTGTGTAACTCTTAGCACACTAGAATTTTTAGGCAATTCCTTCAACTGCTCAACTCTCCTGAAAAGTTCTACTGGTTGGGCCACATGCTTGAAATGCATGGTGAGCATATAGTAATGTATTCACTATAATGAATTATATTCAGAAAGGAAATGTTCAATTTCTACCTTCAGCTATATAGTGCTATTTCAGAGTTCCATTTTCTCTTTTTGATGCTTGAATTTGAGCGAAGTCTCTTTATAAGAAAGCAGAAGGAAAATAAAGTCAATAAACGGGAAATTATATGAATTTCCAGAAACTCAGTTTATTCTACCAGTTCAATATGAACACAGAGATAAGTCTGAAGACTCTATTCTGCTTAATGGCTGTGCTGTGTTGTCCTACTAAAGTAACACACCTAAACAACAGCAACAAACAAGAACAAGAAACATAAATCCTGGAAATGTTATGAAATAAACCACTAAAACAGGCCATCTTTTATCAGATCAGCAGTGCTTAGTGATTAAGGCACTACTCAAAAAAGCATTTTTGCAATTCCAACCATAGCTCAACCAACAAAATGAAAAAAAAGTTTCTTTCTTTTACATCCTGTAATATTTTGAACTTTAAATTATTTAGTGTCATGGATCATCTCCCAAGTTGTAATTCTGACCCAGACATGCCTTTTTTTATGCTGTTTTAATTAAATGGGCAAAGAATTTACAGTATCAAACACTGAAAAAATGAATTCTGGCCAATGTACTAGTTTGCTTAATCTCAGCTAAGCACATAAAATTCTGTGCTTTTATCTAAAATGTTACCTCACATTTTATTAACACTTCTGTCAAGACCTTGTAGTCACTCTGTAAATATTAGCTATAGTTGTAAAATGATTTTCAAGAGAAAACTTTTGTTTTGTAGTGGTACCACAAGTTTCATGTTCTCCCATCCTACTGCTAGCCTGTATTCCCTAATCAATCTTTGGAACTGACGAATCTATAATATTCTTAAATTTATACTTAATAAATTATCCAGGGTGGCAGATTTTCTTAGTAGGGGGTTCAGAATTTTGAAATCCATTAAAAGATGCTGTAGTCCATATCATGATCAAATTAAGTTTCTGCTACTCCCCACTCCATACTGTTGTGGCATGAGACATAATCTTCCTGCATGGCACCAAAAAACTGAGCTGAAAAAGCTCTGCATTTTATAGGAGTTGCTCAGCAAACTTGCCATAACATACCAGAGATTCCCAAGACTAGATGTGAATTATTCTCTTACAAGCAAAATACCCAAGGACCATTTGAAAATTAGGAAATGCTATTATTTATCAGCATTACTCAGAAACTTAGACATTTGAGATTAGGTCCTTAGTCTACCTAATCAAGTCAATACTGTTGTAGGCTAGTAGGTTACCTGCATACATAAAACATATTTCTGAGGTCACAGAATACTAAACATTTTTATCATCTTTTATTCTAATTGTAAAATACTAGTTGTAAAAATGCTTTCAGTGCCACATTGCTCAGCAGCAAGCAAATAACATGGATCCTTCACTTCTTCCACAAAAAAAAATCCAAGAAAAATCCAACAACCATGTGTAGAAACAGTGCTGGAACCCTTAGGAGCAGAGTGATATCACTACTTCCTGGACAGCCAGGTCCGCATCTCAGGAAATGTCTTTCACAAAGCTGCCTGTCATCTTGGGTGCAGATCTGAAATGCATTCTATTGATACCAGACCTCATTTTCTGTGTAGCATTAACCTGATCTGAACATAGCACAAGTATGATTTTGGGAAGAGCTTTAAGAATATTACTAAGAACATAAAAATCATACAGTTACTTAGATGAAGTTTTCATAAGTAGATCTGTGTCATTTGCCCCTAAAATAACAGTATTTAGACATCTGTCCAACTTGAGGCTTTCTTAACCTCTTCATAATATCCCAAAACAGGCTCTTCCCCATCCCCTCTTGCCCCCTTGATCGCTTTTTTACAGTATGACAAAAAAAATCCCAAACAAAAATCCACAAACGAACAAAACCCCAAACCAAGAATGCCCAAACAAAACAAAAACCACAAACCCCTTCTCCCAAGAAAACCCCAAACCATAGCATTATTTTTGCTTCATCTCTTTAACTGAGCAAAGGTTAACTTCAACTGATTTTCATGGTTTGGATTTTACTTTTCCATTTTACTTTCAGCAGACTCACAGATTTAAAATTAAGCCAGGGCAGTTAATTAACATTTGCTGATTGAATAAAAAGTTATTTTAAAAGACCTGGTGAATAACCAACATAATTTTGCAGAATTTGGTCCTTATTATTATGCAACTCATTAAGCAAATAAGAATTCCTCCTAGAAATGTGAAATTATAATTTAATAAATGTAACAGCACAATCAATATATTTAAAGTTTAAATTTTGATCCAAATAATTTTGTAAAGGGGAAGTTTTACAATGAATAAAGAGTCTGTCCTATGAACGCAATTTGAAAACATGTAAAAAGCATATATTTTAGATTAAACATGGCAGTTCCACTCCTAATGCCAAGAGACAGAATGAACACAAGCAGATCTTTTTGTAAGGTAAAAATCATAGATACCTGAATGAAAATTTTCATATATGATAATAAGGATAGGAAAAGAAATAAAAACAATATCAAGGTTTCACAGTTGCTGCATGCGACCAGTGCGTACAGTTTAGGAAATGCTGCTGCAAGGCAAATTCCAAAAGCCCAAGGCATTATAGTTATTTTAGCTGAACTACTGTGCATGTAAACAAAATCTACAAATTTCATCATATATTTTAGTCATCTGCTTTCACAACTCTTCCAAAATCTTGACTGAAATTGCTACAAACCAGAAAATTTTAAGGAATGAAATAAATATTTATGAAGTATTAAAAATAGTCCAAGTGTTAGTCCACTGGAAATTGATTTAATTATAAACTTAACACTGATGGAAACTTATTTATAGCAGGTTTTGTGTGAGGAAAGGCTTTTGCCTAGTCTCCGGCATTCATTCTTCAACTCTGATTTGGAGCCAAGGCGAAGGTGCAAATGCTAAGGATAAAAAAATATTTTACCTCCTTAAGCTAATATTCCCCCAAGCCTCCCTGTCAAGAGAGACATCTGTATTTGTAGTTTTACTAGCTTATTTTCTTTTCATTGCACCTGTTCGATGGAAAGTTACTGCTACTATGACAAACTGCCTGCTGTTGTGAGAGGCTGCATGGTACTTAGCTGCTGGCTGGGGTTAAATCACAACAAAGTGGCTCTTCAGAAATTAACACCAAGTCCCTGAATCATTGGTCATGGATTGCATAAGTACCCTATTGTGGTTTAACTCAAGCTTCCTGACAGGAAGAGCTGAACTGAAACTATTGCAAAACAGGGAAAAGAACCTGTAAGCATTCTGCTAAATTTCTACGACACCCTAAACATTTGGTGCTCCTTTCTTCTGAGACATGTAACATTCCTATCAAAAGCAAATTATACATACATGACTGAAAATACTTGAAAGTGGTTGGCAGTGGCAAGTGTTTCAAGGATGGAAAGAACGATGTGGCCTCAAGCTGAACAAATTTTAGGGTTTTTTGGTAATAGATTTGTAAAAGGAGGCTAACAATGATTAAGTTGAAAAGGTCAGAGTAACAGGTACAGTGAATATATTTTTAGAAAAACCTGATTTCCATCTTTCGATTTGAGCAACATACATACATAATGTTAAGCAAAGAAGACTGTGGTTTACCTCACACTCTGATAACTGTGAGGAAAACAAGCTGCATGTAGGCAAAACCTTTCCCAAAAATGGGTACTAAAAAAACCAGAAAATGAAGACTGCAGCTACTTACGCACTCGTGTGAATTTGGCCTGAAGGTCTGCACACCCATCTCCACTTCAATCCCCATTTCCTTTCCACCTGTTAAACCCACCGTTTCCCCAGATGTGGTTCACATATCCACAGGGTCAATCCAGAGAGTGGGGACCCTCACTTCCTTATTTATGCTGGTTGACATGGTAACTATAGTACCTTCTGCACAACACATGCTTCTCACTTGTGGGTGCAGTTTACTGTGGCAGCAGCTATAAAGAAAGGAGATTAAAGCAATTTGTCCACTGAAAATTAAAAGGCAGTCTGAGATAATGCAACTAAATTTGAAAGGGAACTCCGCTCTTGATGATAACTAGTTATGACCCCACCAACAATAAACCACGGATTTTGCTTTAACAATACTCAACGTTTTGGCATATACCACAATATATACTCTACAGACAGTCATGGTGTCAGGAATAAATCACAACAGAGCTGTACTCTGTCCCCTGGAACATGGAGTAAGGCCCCAATGGAATAGATGTGCCTGTATGAGAAGCTCTTGTGATTTTGTGCTTGTAGACAACCTAAGTGTAGATTGAAGTAATCAGTATAATATTTGTGTCTGTAACTTTGTTGAAATCAATTTTAATTATTCAGCTCAGGTTACCTCCTTCCATTTGCTGAAATCTGACTATACCTCAATCTTAGCCTTATAGCCTGTTCCCATTGGTATGAACCTCATGCTGGTAAAGAAGCTGCTCCAACATGAGAACTTGAGATCACTGTTTAAACAAGCCCAAAACAATGGACTAAAGACTTTGATAACTGTTCATCACTATATGGAAAAAACCCACCCAGTGATGGAACGAGTGAAGAAAAATGGGGAACGCTATTGGGACCTTTATTTGAGTTGCCACCAACAGCAATGGGGATTTTTAACAAAATGTTGCACCCTCTGATTGTTCTTTTAATGTTAACCTTTATGCTTTACATTTTGGTAATTGAATTGTATGTTACGGTGTGGAAAATTTTTGATTACTCCCAAAGATTAGAGAGACCTTGTAGAATGCATTTGTCCCTCTGTTCCTCTCCTCCATCT
>NW_008673339.1:11855-17119 GCF_000695815.1 Acanthisitta chloris
TCTGTATCGATGTCTCAGCTACAGGTTGGAGTGTAGAGGCCCAGAAAAGTTGATGCTAGTTGTGAGGTGGATTGTGGTGGTGCAACCCCTGCCACCCCCAGGCCTCACTATGGTCTGAGAAATGCTCTTTAGACCTTCGCCTTGATGATGAACTGCTCCTGGACTAAGCCCCTCTTTAGTTTATCAGAACCCCTGACTATTCCCAGGTACTGATGCTGTTTAATGAGCACCTGGTTTTTAAGACAGCCTTAGAGACTTATTTTTCTCACCTGAAGAGCAAACCAAGTGAAATAATATTTTGTTATTGAACAAGGATGGAAAATTGTTATGAGTGAAGCCCTCTTTCTTGAGACTATTTTGACCTCTCAGTTCCCAGAAGATAAGGGCCTAATGTGTATATCTCAAACACTGATAAGCAGACGTCTATGGAGTCAACCAAGCACTGTTAGTAATAACAGACAAGAATTGCTGGTAATAACCAAGGACTGTTGGTATTAACATGACATGAGAAAGAACAAGATTTCGCTGGAGAAGGGGGACCATGCGGAGATAGGGAAGCACCTGTCTGGGACAAACATCACTTTTGTAGTCCATGGGAAAAATAAAAGGAATGATGCATAGAAACAGAAACATATCTTCAGGGTGGAGAAACCAATCCATAAAAAGGTATACACACATAGTCCCAAGCCTATGGCAGCACCCACTGGACCCTGGACATCTCATAACCCAGACTGATGCAGCTGGATTGATGTTTGTCAGCTGGATCAGTGCTGAAGCCAGGATGAAGATCCCATCAGCTGGATCGACACTGGAACCGGTGATCTCTTTTTCTCTCTCATTTTGTCTCTCTTATCCTTATTCTTTTTCCTGTTCCTTTTTCTCTTTTTCTTTCTCTCTCTTCTTAATGCCTCTCTCCCTCTTTAATGTCTCTCTTCCCTGTAACCCTAGCTGCTTTATCCAAAACCCACTGTTGTGTGCTTATGTAGTAGGTCAGGGCCTAATATATTAATTTCCATGTCAAGTTCATAATTTACTAATAAAACTTCCTGACTGTTTGCAGACCCTCTGACTTTTGTAGTTCCTTTTGACCATGAGCCTTTGCGAATCTTAGGCTCTTCCTTCTCCTCAAGGGCGGGATGTCACATTCTAATACACCTCTCCCGCCTGTTCCATCTCAGTAGCCTTTTGCTCCTGCTCACCACCCTGCTTTTCTGTTTGACAGTTGTCTCTGGCTGTATTGCAAGATACAAAACAGCAGCAGCATTTTAGTAAATTTTCACACTGCTCTGGTATTTTGGATCATTAATACAAGTCTCTGTGGACGCACTGTTTAGAACAAGTGCTTCAGCAACATATTTACAAGATGCTTACATTTTGTTCAGCTAAAACTGTTTCCTCTACTCTCTCTCCTGCCTCAAAGGATCTATCACTCACACAGGAGTTCATCTTTTGCTTACAAATTATTGGCAAGATGTAGCGGTAGTAGGCAGACAATTTGCCAAGTACTTAAGTAGGCTACCTGAGAAAACATGGGGAAAAATAAAGCGAGATTTTCCAGATGGTACAAATTTTTACTTTAGTCATTAAAATTAAATGGCAAATTAGAACTAAGTGTGTAAGTGCAGTTAGTATATTAATTTAAATTACTAAACAGCTGTAATTTAGCCAGGATATACCGATAATTTCATCTTGGTTATTTTTTTCAGCCAAGATGAGACCCATGAGTACCAAAACCTCTTTCACAAAAGAGGTGCTCTGTATATGTTTCCTCTAGCAAAGACACTGAGAAAATCTGTAACTGGACAACAAATTCCACTGCAAATTTTATTTCCTTCTGAAATCAAAGCCACTTTTACAGTTTCAAACCAGATACCTCATAATCCTCAGATGTCAAAATCACTAGCCACCCTGGTAATATTGATGAGGGAAAGAAATAGTTAATAATGACTTTAGTACTGTTTGCTGACTCTACTGTGAAGCTGAGATACAAGTATATTGCCTTTACAAAAAGACTGCAACAGACCCCAGGAGGCTGTATTTGTGCTTAACTGCATTTTTACCCTAATGGATGAACATTAAAAGACTGAGAAACTGTGTTAAGTCTCTCTTTGACTGGTGAACTTATTTTTAGAGGAGTTTAGCTACCACACAAGCTCTTAAATAAAGAGGTCAGACTTTCAAAACATTTAAGCATTTTTCTTCTCTGCGTCTCAACAGGCACCATTGTGCTGGAACTGCTATGATACTAGCGCTGAAATTGCCTCCTGCTATGTAACAACAGGGACACTTGGGAAGTACATCCAGGGCATCCCCACTGGTTACCCCATAAAGGTTTTCTAGAGCATATTCTGCTTATCAGAGCACAGCTGAAAGCATGCATGAACCAACTTCTTCTCACACTGCACAGCTGCATGACAGTATCCTATACATCTGTCCAGGGGCTATTTTGTGGCCAGTGCAAGGCAAACACATGGGTATGGAGGCTTCCCTGGAAAGAGAAACACTATGTGCCATGCAGATGGGCAGATAATGCAGGCAGGTTGTCCTAAGACTGAGTCTGAGCATCTTAAAGACAACATGACCATGAATTTCTAGGTGTCTTGAGAGCATTGAGCCTCCTGCAGTCCCTGAAGAGGCAAATGAAAATATAGACAACTCTTGTGTGATACTGAGAGACTTGCCTTTTCCCTGCTGAGCAAAAGGAGTCCCCTGCTCTGCATAAAATATGCATTTTCTAATCTCTAAATCTGTCATCACTGTAGCCCCTGACACTACGCATCAGCATGTTCAGCAACAGTTGTAGAAAGCTTATTACCGCTTTTGTTTGTTTTTTGGAATTAAAACTGCATAGTAAAGGAAAGACATTTCCCCTGTTGTACCTTTTGCATCTGCAGATACCGAAGGAAAAGTATTTATTGTGAAATTCCTCTCAGAGGGCACAATCTGCTTTAGTGACTGGGATAATTTTTGGCGGTTTTTCCATGCTCACAGACATGAAAACCTAACTACCCTGTCAGGATTCAACCTAGGGATTCCTTTTGAGACTCTTGTTTGTGCAGATTTAAATACTCCTTGGATTTAGTTTAAATCAATAACACCAAAATGTCTAGTGCATCTTTTTTTACCAAGTACTGCATGTTCATGTCATGCATTGAGAACCAGCATATCCCATAGATGGGATCACTGAGCCAGAACTGAGAAATTCAGATTTTATCCTAGCTCTGCCATGATTTATTATGTGATTCTTAACCAGTCCCTTCATCTTCCCAAACCTCTGTTATCTTCCTTCTTTTTGGATGCAGTTATTTAAAATACAGTATCTCCCATGAGAAACACCCTTTTCCTTGTGCTCTTAGGAGGAGATATGATCAGAAGTGCAACACCTAAATTCAGATTGCTTAAACTGTACTGATGCTGAATTAAACAAGAAGCATTAACACACATATTTCCTTTTTGCCACAAACATGTGCAGCACTTCTTGCTTATTCCAGTAATATTAACTATTGCTGAATATAGTCAGGAGTGCAAGGAGAATATGTTTCTCATTTGCATATCATGAAAAGTAGTTCTTTGGCTTAAAGCCATCTGTTTTTATATTCCAGATGTGATTCCCTAGAGCAGGTAGCAAACAGCTCTTATTCATCCCATGAACAAAGAATAGATTCCAAACTGGGGACACAAGACTAGCCTTTGCTATGGAAGGTATTTTCCCCAAGTTCATTGTTTTAGTTTAACTTTGGGATGATCTTTACTCATTGTTTATACTGGAAAAATGCTCTAGAACATCCTTCCTCAGGCAGTTTACTTATACACTAGTTAATGGAATTTTGACTTTTATTAAGCAATATTAAGCAAAAAAACAAAAGCCAAGAAAACAACAAAATGTTCCAAGCTAAAAATAAAAATATGCCTTTTCACTCCACAGGTAAACAGTATTCTACTTTCAACTTCCTAGATGGTGATGGCATCAGGAAAATCCCTTTAAGAAATCTGCACTAGTCTAACTTCAAAAAGGAGGAGCTGCGATGTAGTGTAGAGCCACAACACCTGTCCTTTTTACTCACATCAGCTGAGGCACCAACACCAAGTGGAAGATAAATCAGCTTGCATTGGTCTTTTATTTGACCAGCTCAGCTGTATCTACAGTTTAAAATCTCTTTTGAGTCTTATTTTTGAAGACTCTGAACTTTAGTGATAAGCATTGTGTCAGACATAAAGAAGAAAGAAGTAAGACTTTCAGTACAGGTTTCTTGCATGCAGATAACGAAAGAAGTGGTAACTTTTTCCGTATTCCTTGCCCATTCTGGACTCATTGAGCAGCGGGTACATGTCCTCACAACCCAGATGTAACTGTCCTCCCTCAGCCTTGGAAAAATAGCAGCTGGACATGGCTCTGAGAGTTGCACCCAACTTGCACAAGGGCAGAGGGACATGGGCAGGAGGAGAGGGGAACCAACAGATGCATATGTGCTTGGGGTGGGAGCACTGTGCAGTCCTGCTCTGGGCAGGCTGAGTCCCAGCAGTGCTGTCATTGACACTGGGGGTAGCCTCGGGGTCCTGTGATCTCAAAAGGATTAGGATTTTGACTCATGAGTAAGCAAATCCTTCACTAAGGGAACAAAACCAAGAACATTTCTGGAGGTCTCATTTTCCCCTTAAAAACTTTTAATGAAACCAAGACAATCAAGCTTTTCAGAAGGTAAGGTGGAAAAGAGGAAGCTTGTGATACATGTCTTCAAGTCATTAAGTTTTCTTTTTTAGAAAATATTTATGGCAGTGTACTACAGCTAAATTAAATATGGCAAATGGATCTCTCCTAAGGGGATAAAAAAATTAAACCAAGTAGAAGTCAAATCTAATTGTATTGGATTTGCAGAGAGAATTCCTTATTCTCAGTCCTTTACCTTTGGTAAGATTTACACTTCATCAACTGGAATAATAATCTTTTCAATTTAAACCAAAAATGTGGGTGAGGAAAATAATTAAAGACAGTATATTTTTCAAAACTCCCTGCATTTCATATGTGAATGATATATAGCAAGTCCAAATTTCCTGCCAGCAAATTATATCATATATCATATGCATTCTGCATTTCCTTGCTTAAATTATATGTAAAAAAATATACGATCTAGTTAACAAGATTACATTTTAGCTTAAAAAAATCCATTAAATTGTAAAACATGACTTCCCTTGCATTAGGCAGATATAAAATACTAGAGTCATTATAGCCTCTCTACACTGCAGAA
Source organism: Acanthisitta chloris (assembly GCF_000695815.1). NCBI lineage: Eukaryota > Metazoa > Chordata > Aves > Passeriformes > Acanthisittidae > Acanthisitta > Acanthisitta chloris. The sequence goes on from NW_008673339.1 coordinate 17,102, forward strand.
ACAAGCAGATAAATACAT
>NW_008673339.1:17146-28447 GCF_000695815.1 Acanthisitta chloris
TATATTCAGCATCACATAGGAAAAACCAGTAATATAACAAGAAGGTTAACTTAAAATAAATGGATGCTTAAAAAAATATATGCCTGTGCCATTCAGATTAAAAGGCATACATACAGATATAGCACTGAGTATCCAAATGTCTTTGGTGCTTTTTCATGACTGTTTTGAGGAGGGTCATTGGAACAACATGATAGGTTTGCAGTGCCCAGAACCTGGCTCACTCTACCCCCATTACCCTGGCATGGCTTCAGGGCCAACACTACAGTTCTGTGGTTGGAGACTCCATGCCAGCATAGTTATCCTGTCTTGACACACATTTCTAAGATGCTCTGTTGGAGTTGCTCAGTAAACAACAGGTTATTTTTTGTGAAATTTTAAGTATCTAGACACTGAACTACAGCCAGCATTAAAAATTAATTAATATAGTAACAGTCAAGTAATTCCATGTTAGCATGTTGACAGATAACATCACTGCACAAGTGCCTATCTTCAGTGTGCTTTCTTCTACAAATAAAAACAAACCTCAATTCAAACAGATCCAAGCTAACAAATTCTAAGATTGAAAGTATATGAGGATTTCCATGAAAATATTTCACATGTGCTTGAATTTCCATACTCCTGGGAATACACAGTGAATGAAGTAAGTCTAAGAGTTACTGGTCAAAAAACAGGCAAACATCTAATATCCACAAACATCAAAATGCAGACGCTGTTGAAGCTTTTAAGTGTGGAATAGCTCCACAGCTTCTACCTTTCTTGCCGGCAGACCAGAAAAAGTAAGATGGTTTCTCCAAGTTCCCATTTATCCTGATGTAATACTTCTTTACTGAAAGTATTGGATCAGTTTATGAGCAGCTAAAGTAAGTCCACTGAGGTCAGTGGAAGCAGTATTCTAGACATGTCTTGTGTTTCTGTGATTTATCCAAAGCACACAGAAGTGCAAACACCAAAATAAATTTGTCTATTCCTGCATATAGTGGTAATGGACAGCCCATGTTTGCATACTGAGCATATGAGTGAATAGTAAAAATTTTGTCATCCTTTTAGATAAATAGTTTCAGACAAGCTCGACAGTTGACTAGAACAAGAAAGCAAATTCAACTATTTTCCCATTACTTCTTGTAGAAAGAAACCAAAACAACTTTAGGTTTCCTCCTTCCACCACCTCTATTTGTGGCTATGATGAGTGGAGCAGATTCAATACATGAGCAATAAAGGGATTGGTTCAATGAATGTATACATTAAATTAGGAGCCTGAGAAGTAAAATATATAATCTAGAACTACTAATATGTATTAGTTGACAAATTATGTGCTCTGTGATTTTGTGTGTGTATGCATGCTCTGTCGTAAATGCAGTGTTCTGTCAATTTAATTTCAAATCTCTTGCAGAAAATCAATATTGCCCACTCATTTTGGCAGTATAAATGAGCACCCTGCTCTTGTTAGAACTGACTATTCTGCTTGCAGAACTGAAGTCTAAAGTATCTATATCAACCATTTGGTACTGAGCAAGGGGAAAAAGTGACACTGAAGTACCAGCAAGCTTATTAAAATATATATTTTTTACCTATATATAAGGACAAAACATCTTACAACTCTAAACTTTGGGCTAAAGTCATCGGTTCTCAGTCTCAAGTCAAACTTCATGAACACAGAAAGTCAGACCAGAAAGCATATTCATGGTCTGACAGATCTCAATGTTGTGTTGGAGCTCTGTGATTTAGAATAACTCAGCTCAGAGGCAGGTTAAGAAGAGAAGCTCTAACACAGGTATAAAATCCTTGATAAACCTTACTTCATAGAGACGGGACACAGCACTTTTTGTTGAAGGGCATGTCCTTCCCACTCCTGAATGAACAAAACTGCTGTGTTATCCAAGTTGAAGGTCGAGGGCAGGAAGCCAAAAGACAATTCTGAACACTGGAAATTCTGGTTTAAGATTAAGAACAACTTTTCCTCATTAAAATGGACAAGAAATTGGAGGTGGCTCAGACAGGTTGTGTGTATCTCCATGCATAGATATGTTCCAGCCTCAACTGAACATGGTTCTTAGCAGCCTGTTCTCATTAGCCCTGCTTTAGACAGGGAATAGGACTAGATAACCCCTCCAGCTCTTTTTATAACATAAAAAGCTTCCACCATTGTGTGAGTCTATGACTCTGAGCATATATTATGGGTTTATTGCAACCTTTTCCTGCTTTTAAGCCTGCCCTGATCATGAAGTCAGTAGTGTAGTGCCATCCTTACATATTATTTAAGTAAAGTCAGGATATCAAAATAACTTGCTCATCTGCTCTTGCAAAGAGGCTTCACAAAGAGGCCCGTAGATAAAAGGCAGTCAGCAGGATTCCAAGTTCCACATTCAAATTCACTGGATGCCCCACAGAAGAGTGAAAAATGTGCAACAGTAGACTGATACTATGGCCTGCAATGTCTTACCTTTCAGAATACCACAATAAATCAATACTGGCTGTGAATGTCCAGAGCACATTGGCAGCCCAGCTTCATTGGCCACTTAGCAATTTATGACATACCATAAGTATAGAGTAAGGCAAGGAGGCACAAAGGAATAAATGGAAACTCTTATCAACTGCATTGATTTTAGCAGAAGAGCTGAATCTCCACTAAAATATCTTATTTTAATTCAGTTTATGATCCTATATTTCACTACATGCTTTAGACCAGTAAAGTTCATGCAGGTCTCAGGGACATTGTTATAGCCCTGCTGCAAGTCCTGCCACGGACAAACAGCCTCGTTCATTCGGTGCCACAAGAATACTAACATTTGCCTGCCTGGACCATTCCAGAAATCTTGTAGGACCAGATCTGTAGGTTGATTTTTGTCTTAATATACAATGCAACATATTTTAGTCTCACTTTTTTCTACTGTTTGTTTCTTGCTATATTACTTGAGACTTGAGAGAGCATTTACATGTGATGTAATCCAGCATTACATGTCTCCTACTCTAAGAATGGATCAGATTTGCAGTCTCAAGATACAGAAATGTATCATTTAATTTGACTACGAATCCCTTATTGATTTATTAGGATAGCTTCCTTTACTGAGTTATTTGGATACTTTACACCTCTTATTTTCATAGAAATAAAAGTCAGGCTGGACTACTAGACTATGTTTCCTAACTTCCTTGTTCTGCCATGACTGCAAAGCCTCATATAGAGTTGTGTACTGTAACTGCTGAGACTAATTTATTATATTATGAATTTAATTGAAGGATAATTACTATTTAGGAGAATTTCAAATTTTCCCCAGTGGGTCCCAGCCGCAGAAATGCAAGGAAATGTGTTGAAGGACAACCATCTGTCAAAATCCTGACCACATCTTCTAAGAGGACCACATCAGCAGGGTATTAATTCAGCAAAAAATAATTTAAATGAACCTCCTTCAGGCACATGAAAGACAAGAAATTGACTGGGAGCAGCTAGTGTAGTCCTATCAGGGAAAATTCTGCCTGACCAACCTGATTGTTTTCTGAGATGAGACGATTCATGCTGTGGACAGGGGACGCTGTACACCTAGGCTTTAGCAAGATGATGCAGTTTCTGGTAGCAACTTTGTAGAAAAATCGGCAGGATATTATCTGATAAGCAAATATTAAATTGAGTGGAAAATATACTAGACTTCTGGGACCAAAGAGATCAATGCTATTGTTATGTCTACCATGGGACTAGAGGCAAAACTGTAAAATATTTTTATAGACAATCTAGATTGTAGGACAGAGAGCACTTTTATTAAGTTTGCAGCTGATATCAAACTGGTGGTGGGAAGGATGGGGCTGCATGAAAGAGTCAATACTCTGGAGGGCAGGGCTGCCATTCAGGGGAACATCAGGATGACTCAGGAAGACTGAGAAGATGGCTGTTGGAAGTCAGCCACCATAAGTTCAGTGAGGGAAAATGCAGGAAACACTGGTGCTATGTGCAGAACAACGCTAAGGGTCAACATAAGCCGTGATGAAGTTGTCGAAGGAGTTTTGCATAAAAGATCTGGGAATTCTGATTGTCAGAAAGAGTCTGCAGGGATCCTTCATAGCAAAGTATGCCAATGATGGACTCTCGTTGCTCAGTGACAGCAGCAAGGATGGGCATTGTCTTGAACCACTGCTCAGCATTGGTGAGACCATACTGGGAACTCAGGGTCAAGGTCTGGGGTCCTGACACAAGACAAAGCCTGACATACAAGATATAGTCTGTTGGTAAGTCTTCATAGTGGTTGGAGCTGAAGCGGAGGAAGTACAAGATGAGACAGAGGGTGTTGGGCTAGTTCAGCTTGGGGATGAGTAGGTGAAGAGAATGGGAACAAGAACAGAGATGGGGGATGTTACTGTTGTATGAACCTTCATGCGGGGACTACAGCAGGTACAGAGTCTCCACCTTCAGATACATTCAAACCTTGATGGGATAAGATCCAAGGTCCTTGCCCACGTACATGGCTCTATGATGCCATGACTCTGCAAAAACTTCACAGCTATGTAATTTCCTGCTATTTGACACTGTCTTATATAGTACTCATTCTCACACAAGGTTGTCAAAAGCCAAACACCAAGGAGAATTGATAAGGCCGGTCATAAATGTTTTATTAAAGAAATTATATGGAACTATATGACATAAATACATATTTTAAACAAAACCAGATATTAATCCTGCATGCAGCATTTTGGGAAGAAAAACATTTATCGTCATCCAAATCCTAGACAGTCTTCTCTTAAAATATCTTATAACTAACTCTCCTTTTTAGAAAGTAGCCTTTGAAAATTCCAGTTCCATAAAGAAAGGCTAAACTTGGAGATATATTTCTGCTGTTTTCTTCAACACATACTATTGACATGTTTGGGGCTGGGGGGGAATGATAGAAATAGTTGTATGCAGCAAACTTTGTCTTACTTGCAATCTATTTACGATACTTGAAATAAATCATAATACGTTGCTTGTGGAATTTGAAATTTCTTGCCAGAAGTTGATCTGTCACTGATTTATTGAGCAAGCTGTTGTGCCCCAAAATACAAGCTTCTCCTTGAACTGCACATATTTTATGAGTGTTTTGAAATGACCTCTTTGGGGAAAAAACAAGACAGAAAGAAAATTGAAAAATGTTCATTTCTTAGACTGGATGTGATTACAATTTGGATTTTACCACAGTTTTTCTAATTAGTACCATGTATTTCTATGTCTGTTGTTTTATGATGTAAAGTTCAACACTGTGAGACCCCCAAATTGCTAGGCTTATACCTATTCTTTCAGTGAGAACAAGGCAAGTTTTTTCCTTCCCAGTTCATCCAGGCCCTGTATTCATATGACAAAGGGCAGTATCTTGCCTTTCACTGCATGGATTGACACAGCTAAGTGCTTGCTCCCAGGCCACATGTCTTGAAAGAAGTCTCACAACTTTCAGCTACAGGGATCAAGAGACAGCAGGCAAGAGGAAGCATCAATATAAATTGGATCAATCAGTACATATTGCAGGTGAAGAGGTTACCGAGGGGCCAGGGTATCTACTACCAGGCATGTCTCCCTTGAAAAAATAAATCAGAGGAGGAGACAATGAGAATGATGGCCTTGCTGTTACAGAGGAGATACGTCACCATCAGAGACACAAGACGATCAAGCAGAGAGAGGATTTCTGCAGCAGTTTTTTTGCTCTGTTTTCTTCTCTGTATGCTGGCTTCTACATCCTTTTCCCCCTACCCAGCCTGACTCTTCCCAGTTTTGCCTTGGTGAAGTGACATGCACCCTGTGAAGCCTTAGAGTTGCCTGAATCCTTGGGACAACTCTCAAGCATGTGCCAAGTCAGGAATCAAGCAAAGCAGGCTCATGAGCAAAGAGCACACCAGACCAAGTCTGCTGTCAGCTGCCAGAAGATCTGGTATCCTATGAATACCAGTCAGTACCACAATTTCTGCAGGACAATCATTCTGTTCTCTTCTATTGATTAAGCTACCACTTGATAGAAGTCTGTGACAAAATTTATATGTTTTATGTTGTGATTAAGCATTTAAGCCCTGATTAATGCATTTTCTCCCACAAGAAAGTAAATGGTAATACCAACAAGACATAAAAAAATGCACCTTTGTGTAATAGCATTTGTGTTCATGTTCATCTGTTAGTTCAAGCCAAACGTATCTTAACTGTTTGTGTTGTACCTTGACATAAGCCTTGATGGCATCAATTATTTATGCAGTATGCCATATGTCTGAAGGTTATTCCAAGATCAGATGGATGCAGACTTGTTTTTGTTAAATCTGAACCGCCCCATTGCCTCAGTGAGCAAAGTAAAAGGACAGAAAGTGTCTCATTAATCATTCAGGCAAATTCTGATAAGAAAATAACTATTTTAATTTTTTGTTTAAAAGTATTTCTATGAGCAAATGCTGCTGTTTTCCTCATTTTAGTCAGAAGAGAATGAAATAAGGACATTAATAAAACTTTAATTAAACAATGTAATTAGGCATCTGATCATTAAGGGTGACACTCATCCCTCACCACACAAACACAAATAATTGGGAAATATGGAAAGGGTTAATTAGATACTTTTTATAGACCTCTATAAAATCATACAAAGTACAACTCTCAAATGAATAAAATAAGGAAATGAAACTTTAAACATATTAGTGTAATGCAGTGACAGGGATTTTATATCTGCAAGAGTTAGAAAATTCTAAATAACACCTCCCACAGCAACTGTATATCAGCAATAATACATACATAAAAATGTCAAGCCCAATGCTACATACTGCACAGTATTAAAAATTGTCTCTGTAACCAAGTAGACTTATTTAGGACTATTCTGGAATTCAGAAGCTCCACAGAATGTCTCAGGGATACTTATTCCCCAATTCAGCAAAGTATTTAAGCAAACATCTTATACAGGGCATAAAGCTGGTCTTTTTGACATCACCTTCAATCACAGAGTTATAGCCAGAAATTAAGTCAGTGTTTCACTGAAGTAGAGCAATGAAAAACCTGTAAGATATGTTCTATGTAGCCAAAGTCTGACTTTGGTTCTCAGATGCAAGAAGTGATATACTGTTAATCATGTTCTATATGGTGACATTGTCTTTCCAATGGTATTTATTTAAGCCCTGCCATATTCATCTATATCTGTTGCTGACCCACAGAGAAAAGCTACGTTCATGCTGCAGCTACTATAAAGCCTGATCCTGAAAAATTATCAGCTTCTGCTGCCTCCGATTTCAAGGGCAGATACTTTTACTCAACACCACAAGAGGCATGAGGCACAGCTGCTATAGATTTTGGAGAAATGCATGACTTGTGCAGGAAATATGTCACTGATAATAGACAAACACATACATTTCAGTAGGCATTGTGACACCCATAAACATGTGTTTACATTCTGAGAGATGACCCACCTAGCTACACTTCAGGGACATCATAAACTCCAAATTAGAGAGAGGTAGATGAAACCATAACTTGGATTTTTCTTAATGACTACCAGCAACTTCAGTCACAGCATGAAAAAATTCTGGTAGGAGTGTGATGTGACTGAAAGATACATCTTAGGAAAAAATGTGCATAAAGAGAAATTTAAATGTGAGTATGTAACTAAAACAACTTTTCTTTAAAGACTGCCCTGCAGAGAATGTTCACACCGATTATGTTCCTTATCATCTTGATGGGGAAATACATGCATGTCTTGGAGACTGAGAAATATCAACAGAGGAATGGAAAACAAACAAACCCAGTGGTGCAGATCTAGGAATAGACAGGTATCTGTGATAGCTTTTTTTTTCTTAGACACATATCTCTAACAGCTTTTGAAATAATTATGAAAATATTTAGATCATTTACCTAAAATTGTATTTTAGTTTTCCCAGAGATAAATAAGATATGCCTTAAGATAGTTGCATATTAATGAGCAGTTATTTTTAAAGGAAATGTGCCTTACTATCTATCTTTTACACTGAACAACTTTCACAAGACTCCATCTCCATAATTTGGTCATTTTCAGTGACACTCAAAATTAGAACATTCAAGCCCTTCAGAATTTGAACAGTAGGTTAACAAAGGAGGAGAGTGTGCAGAAGAAGTGCTCTGTGTTGGACAGATTTAGCGAGGAGGTGTTTCCCATGAGGTTCCCAGCAGTGCTGGTGATACAGATGGTACAGGCAGACCTTGGTTTCCAGCTGCAAGTCTTGCCTCTAGTCCTGGTTGCTGCCTACCCTGGGCTGCTCACCTGTCTGCCCAAAACTCATTGCATTTCCATTTGGCTACAGTGCTCTGAATCAAATTTTCCAAGTCTTAATCCTCGCCACATTCCTATGTGACTACTGCTTCCATATGTTAACTCCTAAATTTTGCACTGCAAAGAACCTGAAGAGTAAAACCTCTGCACGTAAAGGATTTAATGTCCCTCAGGGCATCTCAGTGTGCTTTGTCCATCTTAATGTACACTGATAGTCCAAGAAGGAGGTATTGAAGTGGTCTTCATTGAGAGGTGCAGAGCATTTGTGGGTTTGGTGCAGTGTGTTGGGCACATCGCAGGATCCAAAGGTATATCAACCACAGAAAGCCTGTGGCCTATAGCACTCCTGCTCTTGAACTATGTCTGCAGCTGGGATTTCAAGTTTACAACAAATGTTGAAGCATTTTGTGGAGCAGAGGAAGACGACATTTTCCTCAGGCAGAGGGCCAGTTTTGAGGGACAGAAACTGAAAAATTGCTACAAGACAATAGGAAAAGGTTTGGGGATTTTTTTTAATTGTTGTTGTTGCTTTAAAATCATATGCAGGCAAAGCCTGGGCTGCACTTTATGATATTTGTGTGAGGAGGTTGTTGGGAAAAATCTCAGCAGCAATATATATAGCTCACCATCTGGTACTGTCTGCTCCCAGCCTTACAGGATAGAGACAAAGAAGTTAAAAAGGCAAGGGAAGGAAAGAAAAGTTTCTTCTTCACAGTCCTTGACAGGAAAAAAAATTAGCAAAGCAAATATGAAACAATTTTATTCTTGTTCTTTGTTTCCTTTGCCTCTTCTCCAGCAAAGTGATTGATTTAACTGCTTTCTCTACTCTCTCCAAGTCTTACATGTGTTGATTAGCAAAAAAAGGTAGCTGCGCCTCTATTCCAAGGCATCTACAAAAGCACATTGGGAATTATTTCAGTCCTGTGTATGGTATAGGAAACACCTGTGAAATTTTGATAATACACATCAAGGGTACAAGTCAGTCAGATTAGTCTGGATTTCCTTTTTAATAAATCCATCACATCATACAGTTTTCTTTGTCCTCAGATTCTTGTGCTTTGATTTTTCCATAATAAGGATTTTTTATCAAAACACTCTAGAGCATCTTTTCTGTTTCTTCAGGAAAAAAAAATCTTCTGTAGTACATTCGCATTAGAACATAAATTTTTAAGTGCTAAATGTACAGTCTTGCACTATTGTTTTTCACGACTTTGAAAATATGTTTGATTTCACAAGATGTCTAAAGGACAACTGAGCAAAAATTTATTTTTCATTTAGTCAATATCTGGAAATACTGTGCTCCCTGTGTTCCTATTGATTTCCAAGTATTGCGTATTTGCATCCCACAGATCTCAATCAGCAGTACTTTTAGATGTGAAAATATTACTGAAAGGCAGCACCTACACTATCACATATGTAAAATTGCTTATGGGTCAGTCTCACCTGGATTAGTATGAGATTCGTATTTGAATAACTCATATTAGTTATTAATTCACCAGAAAGGACTACTACCTACATAAAAATCCTGAAAAAATAAAGAAACAAGGCTCCATTTGCTAATGATTATACATTACGGTCCTATAGGTACATGAATAGGTCCCCCCAGCTGCAATTAGAGAAATGTGTCTACATTTTTTTGGACAGTGGAACTAGAAACTTTAGAATTATTTTTATATCTCATATACAAAAAAATATTAAAGAGTTCAGGCTTCCACTATAAAACAGGAAAAAAAATCTGTGATTAATATGTTTCCTACACTTTAAAAATGGCAGTTCTGAACAAAATGTAGGACTCCCCAGATTATACACATGAAAAAAAAAAACATTGGAGGCTCAGGATAAGTGGAACAAGAAGATTAAAAAGGAGTAAGAGCTATAAGCTTTCATGGCGTGTAGCAGTGTTGTAATGAGCGTTAACCTTCATAACAAAAATGCTGCCTAGAATGAAACAATTTCCCTAGTCTATTAGTTACTTACACCTAAATGCCTTCTTTTTTTTTTTAAAGTCCCTGGCATCTTCCTGTTCAATTATCTGGTATACATGCAAATTCAGTGTTTCTGCACTCATAGTTCTGTATTCTCTTCATTGTGTTTGACAGATTCTTAATTCACATTCATTAATTGCTATTGTCATTGCAGCTCGTGGAAAAAGGTAAGTTGCTGAAGGCTCTTAAGTGACTTAGAAACAGCAAAAGCAGATGGCAAATGTGCTCCAAAGTGACTCAGTCTCACCACCAAGAGCCCTTAGAAGGTTTTTATTGATTCAGTGGAAGTTTTGAGGTAGGTAAAACAAAGAAAAGCAAAAATAATGCCACAGCACAGCAGAAATGCTGGTTAAAATTGCAAAATATGAAAACCAGAAAATTGAATGCTACACAGCATGTCACAGCATTCTAAGGGCAATGTTATATGTGTTAGTAGTACACACATATCACTGTACATACATGAAGCATCACATTTAGTACAATTGCTTTTAAATGTAATGTACTGCTTTATTTTTACAAATGTGCTACAGAGCATTTATGAGTCTACTTTTAAATGCACTGCTACCATAAATAATTTAAATCAAATTACATTTGTCAACTAAACCAACAAAGTACCCTTAATGATACATTATCCTTGGTTTTTTCTTGTGTTTGTCTCCTTCCTCATGTACTGGCAAAAATCAGTATTCCACAATTGATCTCTATGAATTAATGATGCCCTACCAGGTTTCCAATGGAAGGTAAAGACTTTTCATTTTCATTTCCATTTCATCTGGCACCAAGAGTACTGATTGCACCGCATTAACAAGTGCTTTAACACAAATACAAATTATCAGGAACAGTATACCAAAAACAATTACCAAAGCATCTCAACAATTTCAAATGCAGCAAATAAAATTTAATCATTACCCTGGTCATGAGATTTATAAAAAATTCTCCATTTACATTAGCTCACATGAGGGAGCTCCTCTGCCCAAGACCCCTGCATCACTGCAGGTCATGGCCAATACACCCATGGGCTGGTTTGAAAGCAAACCAGTGAGAGACTACAAGTCAGAAACACAATTGAGTAGGAAAACCAAAACAATAAATGCAAC
>NW_008673340.1:0-3035 GCF_000695815.1 Acanthisitta chloris
ACCTTGATGATTCTATGATTTTATGAAATGCAGCCAGTAATTCCAAGTGATTCTGCATCTCAAGAGTTCTCTTAGCAAAATTTTGATGAGAATATTTCATGCTTTGTGTTCTGTGCTTGTCTTAGCAGCTGTGCCTTCCCTGTTCATCCTGGGGACTAGTGGCAGAGTTTAAAACTCAAGCTAATATAATTCTCTGCAGATTATGGTCCTGTATCATTATTCTATCTAGCAAAAACTCTTCTTTGATACAAGGGAATGTAGTATCATTTGTATTTATGGTCTTGTTCAAAAGAGTGATGTGAGGTTAATTGGAAGGTTAATTAGGAGCGGTTTAATCTAAAGGCAACAAGTCTAATCTCCACTCTCAGATTAATGAGAGAGCTCTTTTCCCTCAGCTTTTTCAATAAAAGCAACATTCCTTAGAGATAAACATCTCTGACACAGCAGGCAATTCCATTTATTTCCAGGTGGTAGAGGTTCACAGGAATACTCACCTGGAAATTTAGCTGCTCTAGTTGTGCTGTGCCAGCCACACTAATTCTTCTTCCATGTTATCATGGAAAATCAAACTCTTGAATCCTGGGAGTCAAGTTTGGCTTCCTGACAGAACAGCTGTAGGCAAGTGTAGTTTGTCTTTGCCTTTTTGGCAAGCACAACAGAATTCCCAAGGTCAATAACAATGTCACTGTCAGGGACTCTACATTTTTTGAATCAATAAGCATGAGAAGGATGAATTGCTTTGAAGATTAATAGCCAATCAGTGCTTGAAGTGTAACAGTCAATTCCTGAAAAAATTGCATGCCCTTCTCCTGAGCTGAGCTTCATCCAGCCCAGCTTTGCTCTCAGCACCTGTGGCTCTGCAGTCAGAGATTAGATAGTGTCATGGTACCTTTTAGGCCAGAGCAATATATATTGTTCTAATTAGACAGTGAAAAATATAGGACCTGTATTTGAATAGATGGTGCAGGGCCGAGTCTTGAAGCAGTGTGACAAGTGAGTCCAGGAAGCCCTTTCCTAAATTTGCTTCTGGTCCTGTTACTTCATCAAAGTAGAACTAATTAGGTACTTTTCTTCCACTCATCAGTTTGGTACCTGTCTCTGCTTCTACTTTCCATCTCACTATGTCCCTTCTCCATTCTTTGTGAAGCACCATGGGGAAAGGAAAGAAGGAGAGGGATAAGTAAGTTCCAGAACTGGCTGAAAGGAGTGAGAAGAAACCATGAATAGCACAGATGGAAGAGACGGAGAAAAGGGCAAGCAGTGGGAGAAGATGCACATGGGATGTAAACCAGACATCAGGCAGCTGATCCAGTGCTGCACCACTGTTTCTGGGATGTTGTGGCTTGATGTTCCAAGCTTTGGGGCCACTCACTTGGAGTTTCAGGCTCGGTAGTTGCAGTTAGTAAATGTTTTACACATCATTTATGATCTTAATTCCAATTTTGGCTGATTTGTTTGTTGTGTAGAATTAAAAAAGAAAGAAGCACACTTTAGATTGTAAATTCCAGAAGTCTAAGTGATGTGCTGCATGAGGAATGAGAAGCCACCTGAGTGCTGAAAAGGGTAAAGCCTGCAAAGGAGGAGAAGCAGCAGGATGACATTTTAGTCCAAGCAGGTGACTGTGCTGCAGATGCCTAAAACAGGCAGCAGGGTAAGAAGATGAAAAGGCGGCACCGAGAGCTCTTAAGTCTTCGACAGGATCCTCTAAGAGTACACTTAAAGGCAAATGGAGCACTCCAGGAAGTCAGCTGATGGAGGCAATGAGAAGAAGAGGTTGGTTTTGAAGTGCACCTTCTATCTTCCACAGCAGTGCACTAATTATCTTTTATGTTTTAGTTTCAGAAAAAAAACCCAACCAACTGAAAGTATCTCACCATGGACACATTGTTTTACAGGCAAGAGCTTCCACTGCAATCTGGAAAATCTCCTTTTTTATATTAAGATCTTTTGGAAAAGCCTTGCCATGTGATACACTTCAGGATTTAACAATGACCCTTACCACCCCTGCTCTGCATCTAAATACTTCCTTCCCCTCATCCCAATCTTCATTTCTGCCTTTACTTATATCAGCTTTAAGGTTTTTCACACTTTCCTGTTTTATGTTTGTACTTACCAGCTGTATAGATAGCTTTAATTTCTCTCTGTTCCTAAAATTCAACCAGATACCACGTTTTAGAAGCTTATCTCTCATTGAGGTCAGAAACGAGGACATTTTATCTAGTATTGGTGCATGACAGCTTTGGAAAGTGTTAATCTGTATTGATGTTTGCTCTGCAAAAGCAGAGTAAGCCTGTGGCCCATCAGCATGAAGTACCATGGGAAGTGTCAAGTGTATGAGCAAAGCATTAGGAGATGTCTCTCCTCATTACAGCAGCAAGGCTGGCATTTGTCTTTTCTAATCTATCAGCAGTTCACTCATGGGGAGGTGCCCTTCCTCCTTCTCCAGGTAATACTGAAACCCCTCCAAAATCCATAAACAGGACTTTGTCAGTCAAGTCCTTTCTCTTTAGCTTCTTCGGTATTTCAGCCCAGCTCAAGGGTTTAGGCAAGCTCCTGACTGTCAGAGGCTCTAACCCCTTCACATCTTCTGCCCTGCTGACACACAACTGCTCCTTTCAGTGTTGTCTGCTTATACTCCTTGCTGCTCACACCTTTGCCTCTTCTACAGCCCTTGCCTGGGAGAAGGCACATGCAACAGCCGTTAGAGCATGTGTGGGTAGGATTATCCCATACCTTTCTACACCAAAGACACAAGCACAATCTGCTTTCTGCCAAGAGGGAAAAACAGTGTCTTCACCTTTCTCCATACTCTTCTTGCCTGAGACCCTGCCCTAAACTGCATCCTCCACCACCAGCGCCAGATGCCTCTTAAACACCTCCAGGGATGGTGACTTCACCACCTCCATGGGCAATATTCCAGGGCCTCAACACCCTCACAGGGAAAACATTTCTCCTCACATCTCCTCTGACCCTGCCCTGGCTCAGCTCAAGGCCATTCCCTCTAGTCCTCTCCCTGCAGCCATGGCAGGACAGAC
>NW_008673340.1:3059-6136 GCF_000695815.1 Acanthisitta chloris
AGGGAGTTGCAGAGAGCCATGAGGTCACCCCTGAGCCTCTTCTCCAGGCTAACCAACATCAACTCCCTCAGCCCTTCCTCATGTGCTCTAGCCCTTTGCTGCCCTCCTTGCCCTTGGCTGGACTCGCTCCAGTGCCTCAATGGCCTTTTTGCAGTGAGGGGCCCAAAGCTGAACACAGCACTGAGCTGTGAGCTCCCCAGTGCCGAGTCCAGGGGGATGATCACTGCCCTAGTCCTGCTGCCACACTGCTCTTGAGCCAGGCCAAGGTGCCCTTGGCCACCTGTGCACACTATTGGCTTCCATGGAGCCACTGCCACCAGGACTCCCAAGTCACTTGCCCTGGGAATTCAGGGACAAAATCCATTCACCTCAATCATTTAAAAGTCAGAGTATGAGGGTAGTTGTTTGCAGCAGGGAAGTGGCCACAGCAAACAGCAGTTGTGAATACTGTGTTCAGGCACCTCCATCACCAATAAAAGGGTGTAGCAAGGCTTTGAATGTGCTGGTGTGTAGCCTGAAGCATCAGTGGTGCAGCAGGAAAATAATGGGGAGCAGACCATGACCTCAGGGGGAAGGAAACCCAGGAAGAGGTGGGGCAGAGTGCGCTGGGCAGCCTAAGCTGGTGGAAGCCCCATCACAGGGGTTGATGGTGGCCTAGTGAACAAGCTGTGTGTTATCCCTTTGCCATGTAGTGCAGCACATAACATTTTTGCTTTTATTTTAGCTCCACTACTTGAAGTCTTGGAGCAGGGCTTTAAGATTGTTTTTGTTTTGAAGGTGAGAGTTCTGAGCAGCACTTGATTCTGAATATCCATGTCTGTCTCCTCTCAACCAAGACATTACAGCGTAGTGAAATTCCAAACTGCCTTTTTTCCCCTTGTACATTTAACTTCAGGCATATGTTATGTATATGAGTAATAGTGAAAAATGACCCCAGACTCAGAAATCATTCTGGTAACTGATAACAATAGTGAAACAACAAATTTCAAGGATCATCGGCCTCTCCAAACGTTCATTTTGTTACAGACATAACAGCAAAGTAATCATCATTAGAATAGTAATTTTGTTTCAGCAACCCTTAAACTCCTGCTGTGCCACTGTATTGCCAGTCCCTGTGCTGGGCTGATGGAAGGAGAGGGTGATTCCATTAACTAAGTTTCAGGGTAATTGAAGAAGGTCTTTTAAGATACAGATACAAACTTTGCTTTGATACAGGAATTTCAAAGGTGAGTGGAAGCTTCAAAGAGGCACTGGGAATGCAAGGGCTGCAGGATTGAGTGGTGGGTAGCTCTTAACTTCAAGTTGTTTCCTGTGAAGATTCTGGTTCCTTCTTTTCACACCAGAAATATGTCAAAACAAGAAATGTAATGTATTCAATTCTCTTGGGTGCCATATGTAGCTGTCGTTATCATGATTTAATGTATAAACATGAGAAGGCATTTTTGCCATGAAATTCTATTAGCAAATACTGCCTTACTTCTAAGTGCTGCTCTGAAAATTGACTACATCTTTGGAAACTACAGAGGCTGTGTTAAAAACACACAGACCCTAATGTGAAGTGCCTTTGGTCTTGTATAATTTCTAGACTGAGCAATGAAAAGTTGTCCCACAAAGGTGGAAAACTGTGGGAAATTAAAAGGAAACTGTAAAAATTAAAAACTTACGTGTTGCTATGGATTTTAGAAGCTTAGATACTTGGCAGGTTTCTTGTCCTGCAAGCACCTTTCCTTCACATCCCTTTTGATGCAGAGATTCATGCAGGTGTAGAAAAGCAGTACCCAAAAAGTAAGAGGTTTTCTAAGTCACCTCTATGCCAGATCTACTCAGCTTATTTCATTCTTAAAAGGATGATAGAAATCCCCCACTCTGCTCAGCATATCTGTTCTAGGACTTTGCCTACTTTGTGGTTAAAAATACTGTTCCAGGACCTAACCAGAGACTTTCTGTCTCTGATGTTAGTTGTTTTGTTCTGTGCTCCTGTGAAGATGCCATTGGAGATGTTTTTCCTCATTTTGATCTGCTGAATCTAACACAACCCAAATACACCTACACTCAAGACAAGCTCTTGGTATGACATGTATGGTATGGTATGACTATGCAAATGCACCTGGCCATTTGCATAAACCATGATATGTATGTTGAAAACAGAGGCTATAACAAGGACTCCAACAAAGATTCTAGTATCTGCTCTAAAGAAGTATTTAACACTTGCATTTTAATGAAGTAGTTGTAGAAACCTTTTATTTTATTTGATATCAGCTGCCTGGTCACACATGAATATTGGATAAATCCAACTATTTCTGTACAGGTGGATTGCAAAATATTGGCACACCTTGATATTTTTAGTATTCTGCACAAAGCTTTTCCACCATTGGTATTGATTTCAGGTTTTTTACTTGTCTAGGGAATGGGAAGATTAATGAATAAACTCTGCTCTTTCATATTACAGTGGAGTTTAATTAGATGATGGGATTAACTAACATCAAGCAGCCACTGAGCACTGTGGTGGTATCTTTGACAAGGGTATTAAAAAAACCCAAACCCCTTCTGTTTTCCTTCATGTTCAGGGAGAGAAGGGATTGTCTGTAGCAATGTGTTTTGCTGAGGACAAGAAGGAAATGGTGGTGACTGTGGAAAGACTATTCCCACAGCAAACTTCTAGAACAAGTGGATGTTCGTGGCTTGGCTGTGTGGACTCTTCCATGGGTAAAAACACTGGCTGATGGCACAAAGAGTTGTGGTGAATGGAGCCAAATCCAGTTGGGGCTGTCACTAGCGGTGTTCCCCAGAGCTCTGGGTTGGGGCAGGTCCAAGATGTTAACATCTTTATTAATGATCTGCACATGGGGATTGTGTGCACCCTCAGGAAATTTGCAGAGGATATGAAGTTGGGTGGGAGTGTTGATCTGCCTGAGGGTAGAAAAGCTCTGCAGAGAGATCTAGGCTGACTTGATCAGTGGGCTGAGGACAACTGCAGGAGGGTCAATAAGGCTCAGTGCTGGTCCTGCCCTTGGGACACAACATCCCCATGCAGCTCCAGGCTGGGGGAGGAGTGGGGAGAGAGGTGTTGGTCACAA
>NW_008673340.1:6545-30911 GCF_000695815.1 Acanthisitta chloris
ATGAAGTGCATAGTGGGGATATACATATGTTCTGGGGTAAGTGCGTAGCTTGCATACAGGGGGAGTATGTATGTGAAGGTCTGTATGGATAGGATGCCTAGGGGGGTGTTTACAGGGGTGTGAGTATCACAGAATTTTAGGGGTTGGAACACGCCTTACAGATCATCTAAGATGATACAGACTCTAAGGTCTCTAAGAAACACCTCCCTCCAGAGCAGGCTGCATCCAACTTGGCTTTGAACAGGCTTGCCAGGGTTGGGGCATCTGCTACCTCCCTGGGCAACCTGTCCCACTGTCTCACCAATAATGTGAGTGGATATTCCTGTTTATACACAGGGAGCTGTTCTGGCATGCAGAGCTTCACTGCCATAGTAGGACTCCAGCTCACTGCTGGGAAACTGGCTGAAACACAAATCCAGAGTAGAAAGTACCAATATTTTAATGTTGAGATTCTTCTTTGAAACAGCAGGAGAGCATAATTAATGCCAATCAAAAGCTTTGTGGAAAAAAATATTGTCTCAAAATTTGGGTTAAGTTTCCAGGTGATTACAAGTGTAAATGATAAAAGTAATGGCACTGACACAGTGTGTTTAGACTGTTCCAAGTGACTCAACAATGCATGACATCCCTTTAAGAGATCTGTTCCCAGTGCTGTGTACTGTCTGTATTAATCCTGTTGAATAAAGCATGATGGTGTTGCTAATAAATATGCAGATGACAAAAGTTGGTTGCCTTTCAGAGAAAGAAAGACCTGCAGCCAAATCTAGTTCCTCTAGATAGATCTAGGTGATATTATATATGTATACCTTAGAGGGTGGGTTTCTTTGGGGATAGCATATCCAGTTCTTGGACCTGAGGCTGTACCTCCTGGCTGAACAGGAGAATTGCAAGACTGAACCATGCCACACAGTAAAAACTCTGATTTTGTAGTTAATCTGAAAATAATAAGTCTCAAGTTGTGTTAAGACACTGGTAATATGAAGGAAACAAAGATAGATGGTTCTCTATTTCAGCGGAAAAAACCCACAAACCAGCAAACCTTTGTGTCTAGAAATTGAAGTCCTGAGACAAGTGTAGTGTTTTAGTGGTGAGGAAAATTATACACTGTATTTAATTTTGAATCAATTTTTTTTCTAGGGATAGATTCTCCAGAGATGCTGCTGTTCCTTCAGAACATCAGTCAGGAAAGACACAGGGTAGTTTATCTTGGATGAAAAAATTAGTTAGATGCTGTAGCAAAGTCACTCCTTACCCCCCAATTCTGTGATGCTACAGATTCTTCAACACTAAAGTGTTGCTGATGACTTTTTTTGATGACAAATGCAACTAATTTGATCAGCTGTTTCATATCAGAGTGCTTTCAATATAAACTTCAGTAAGTCAAACCTTCAAGCATTTCAAACACCTTTATGACATGCAGAAAATGCCCCAAATGTTTCTTGCATTGATTTGCTTTCATTGGGTATCTTGTGCTATTGGCAGGATTTTCAAATGACAAACCCAACTATTTGTCCCAGAGCTGTGTGTCAGCAGTGGACAAATCATAACAGATTGAAGAGATTTGAGATAAACTCATAAATAAAAAGAAAAATTGATATTTTCTTGCTGTGAATTCTTATTACCTGCAGATCTGACTTCCCTGTATTTCTTGTAATTAAATATTTAAAGCCTAATACTAAATTCCTAAAGAAATCATTAATAAAGCCTATTAAGCTGAACCACCATTTCCCATGAGGTGTTGAGTCAGCCTTTAGCTGCTTTTCCCAATTTCATAGTTTTGTGTCCTTTCCAGAAGATTTGTTGCTTTTAAGCTAGTTTGTTGTTGTCCGTTTGTGCCTGTCTGTGTAGGAGGGTTAATACCACATTGAACTTTCCAAATATGACCAAGAAATTAGCATTGAACATAGCCCAGTGTGAGTGGATATACTCTATGTATGGTGCTACTAACATTTCAAAAAACAGATTAAGTTGTTTTCAACTATGTGCAAATACTGTGGTGAAATGCAGAGCCTTAATTAACAACGTCTGTCTGTCTGTCCTGTGGTTTCTACTCTGCCACCAATGCTATACAGGAGATTTCAAAATTTAACTTTTCTTTCTCTCATTCTTCTATAATTAAGCAGGGGCAGCAAATCCAGAGAGGTGATTCTGCTCCTCTACTCTGCTCTCATGAGACCCCACCTGGATCATTGCCTCCAGCTCTGGGGTCCCAGCACAGGAAGGACATGGAGCTGTTGGAGAGAGTCCAGAGGAGGCACCAAGGTGATGAGAGGGATGGAGCAGCTCTGCTGGGAGGAAAGGCTGAGACAGTTGGGATTGTGCAGCCTGGAGAAGAGAAGCTTTGGGATGACCTAATTGTTGCTTTCCAGTACCTGAAGGAGTCTACAAGAAAGATGGAGAGAGACTATTGACAACGGCCTGGAGTGACTGGAGAAGGAGGAATGGCTTCACACTGCCAGAGGGCAGGGGTAGATAGGATGCTGGGAATAAATTCTTCCCTGTGAGGGTGGTGAGGCACTGGCACACGCTGCCCAGAGAAACTGTGGCTGCCCCAGCCCTGTGAGTGTTCAAGGCCAGGTTAGACAGGGTTTGGGGCAATCTGATCTAATGGAAAGTGTCCCTGTCCATGGCAGGGGTTGGAATTAGATGATCCTTAAAAGGTCCCTTCCAACCCAAAGCAGTCTATAATTCCACAAATGTAGCTTTATTAAATTGTTTTGGCTTCTAATAAGATTTGCTTCAGTCTGATTCACATCTTCTCTAACAAGTCCTCCATGACAGCTTTGCTGTTCAAAACATCACCTTGATTTTACTTTGTCCTTGGCAACATCTAGCTAACAACCCTCAAGGAAAGCTCTGAAGGGCGCTGAAGGAGGCTCTTGTGAACACACATGGTGTCTGCTGACTCAAGTGAAGTGGCTGTGAAGAAGGAATTGGCTTCCCTGTCTGCACATAGATTGTGTCCTTTGCTCCTGTTCTGCTGGAACCCCCTGGTAAGAGGTTGGGAGTGATATTTTGAAAGCCTCATCTTTTTGCCTAGGTAATCTATTTCTCTTGCCATAAAAAATGCCAGTTCATAACTGTATTAGAAAATTGTGTAATTGTGTCTCACTCACAAAAATAAATCATCATATTCTTCCTCTTTTCTGTTGTTATATGATGAAGAAATGGAATGAGTGCTTAGAGGAATGAAAGGGCTGTCAGCATTCCTGAAACTCAAATCTCAGGTGTATCAAAACACTCCCTCGGCTATGAAGGTGTTCAGAATTCAAAGGATGCTTTGTCAGTTTTGCTCTTTCACTCTCTAGGGAGCACAGAGCGCAGGTGAAGATGGAGTCTGGCAGGCAAGCCAGAAGAAGAGACAAAAAGAAACATCCTAGTTCAGTCTGGAAGCTTTGGTCAACCCTCCCTACAAAGAGCAAGAGCCTTTAGAAAGGAAGGGGTGATGAGCAGGGAAGAATAAGAGTGGAATAAAATGATTTCAGGAGGGAAGAGAGGAGGAAATTCACTTTGCAAGAAAGGAGGAGCAGTGTGGAGCATCCTAAGGGAAGAGCTGCATACTAGGAGGACAAGAAGCTCTTACATGGGGAACAGAAAGTATAATAACCCAGTACCAGACTTGGTAGTGTATGAAAGAAATAGGGAATGAGAAGAAAACGCTTCTGTTCATTGAGGAAATGGGACCAAAGACCAAAACAAAGGGAAAAGCAAAGAGAGATCTCAAGTCACTCACAGCTTTTGTGTTGGTGAATTCAAGTAGCAGTGGAGTGATTGCTGTGTGTCCTGAAGCAGATGTGTGCTGTGAAGGGAGGAAAGCCTTTCTCAGCAATTCTGTTGCATTGATGTTGTTGTCTGCTCTTCACTGATGTTTTTATGAGGGTGCATCAGCTGCTCCTCTAGGCTGAAGAGCCAATTCTCAAGGCTCTTTTCTACATCTTAGGCTTTTATTTTGGTCTCCATATGTTCACCTTTCCATTGATAACCAAGTGGATGAATAGCAGAGAGTGCTATTTTCCATCCAAAGGCTTTATTAATAGAAAGGAGAAAGTTTAGGGCACTAAAACTCTGCAAATCCAGGATAAATTTAGTGAATAGTTTGGATGAAAAAGAAGTGACAGGCTGAGGCTTAAGGGTGGGGATTTCTATAAGAAGGTCATTTGCATTTTGAGAATGCCTTAATATTAGAAAAGAGATAAAACAAACACGACACACTGAAGGATCTAAAAGTAGACTATTTGTGTTTAAGTTAATGAGTCCAGCTGAGCAAAATGTCTTTTCTTTTTTGGACTGGCTATCATCTAAAAATAAATAGACAAATCCTGTGCTCTCAAAACACTCTTCTCAGGCTCTTATCAAAGCTTCTCCAGATGGAATCCTCCATTCTGGATGTCAGGGAGCCTTTTTTTGATCTTTGTTTGCTTAATATTTGCCTCTATTATAAATCACCCGGTTTCCTTCTCCCCAAGCCATCCAGGCCACTCTCTCCTGTCCACTGATATTTGCTGTTCTACCACTGTATGTGTCAACCACAAACTTCATCACTATTTGTTTTGGTTTTTTACCCCTCAAATCACTGTTGATAACATAGAGGCAACATCCAAACTGTGTGAAGTCTCATGGTGATTTCTCTTCATGATAATGGCTTGGTGGGCATCAAAACCATCTGTGTGATGTGGGTGATCATTTAGTTCCTCGTGAATCCCAGTCACTCCCTCTGAAGGAAGTTGCCTACATGTCTCTGACTGTTTGGGGTGGAACTCTGCAATGTGTTGCACTAGAGATCTTTCATGCTGTATGAGCATTCTTTATCTGTATTCTTCATTGTTCACTTCAGTAAAAAACAAACCATGTTCATCCAAAGATTAGAGAGGGCCTTTTTTCCCCTTTCTTCTCTCCATGCAATTCCCAAATAACTACTTGCCAAACACTCCTAATCATTTCTACGCTCAGCACTTGCATAATAGTGAAAAACATTACATGTAAAGCTTCTTTTCCCCTTTTCTCTGTCTTTTTTGCTCCCCCACTTTGCACACACTGTGTTCTTACAAGTTGGATCATGAAAGTGTGACTGCAATGAAGAACATGGAAACAACCTGAAAATTCTTTACAGGCTTTGTTCCCATTTCCTGACAGGTTGCTCTGAATTAGAATGATAATGGATAATACTCTAGATTAATGATGTAGGGGGAAGCTTTCCTACTGCTGAAGCCAAGTGAAGTTGTTGCATTGACCTTTCAGTGCCAGGATTTCACTCTAAGAATTAAATTCAAACTGAATATGGGTGTAGAGACTTGAGCAATGTCTTTCAGGATTATTTCTATCAACATTCTCTGTGCCTAGAATCTCTCCTCAGTGCTAATAGCTAGGGCAAATGACATGCTTGATGCCAGCAGAGTTTTGCAGTGCACTGTCTCTAGTTTGCAGTGTTTGTGCTCTAGGATGTGTGTTGTTATGTGTCCTATGATTTATTAAAAAACTCTATATCAGCCTGGAGAAGAGAAGGAGACCTTAGAGCAACCTGCCAGGAGCTGAAGGGACTCCAGGGAAGCTGCAGAGGGACTCTGTGTTAGGAACTGCAGTGACAGGACAAGGAGGAATGGGGAGAAATTGAAAGAAGGCAATTTAGGTTAGATGTTAAGGAGAAGGTTTCCTGTGAGAGTGGTGAGACACTGGCACAGGTTGCCCAGGGAGGCTGTGGCTGCCCCAACCCTGGCAGTGTTCAAAGCCAGGTTGGCTAAAGCCTTGAGCAACCTGTTCTGGTGGGAGGTGTCCCTGCCCAGGGCAGGGGGTTGGGGCTGGATAATCTTGAAGGTCCATTCCAACCCTTAAAATTCTCTGATTTTATATATCCCGTAGAAGTTTTTGTCACATCCAAGTCAGCCAATGCTGAAGTTTTTCAGCTGTCAGTGTACCACCAAATATATTTGCTGTCTGGTGAGGTGAACTGTTGGAAGTAGTTGCTGATGTGCCATTTAAAATACACTTAATCTTGTACAAAGAAGATTTTATAAAGATGCTGCTGGATATGAGAAGAAATTCTTTCTGAAGTAATTTTGAGCCAGGAATTGATGGAGAGCTTCCTTCTATAGCTCTTTTTGTCTTTTAGAGTTCAAAAGGAGACTGTGGCATTTCCTTAGCAGAGCTTGCAAGCCACTAAATACATTGTTGAAACATTTTGTGTAGTTAAGGAAATAAATTTGGACCAGATAACTTCCATTAACTAACTGATTAGAATATCAAACATGTATCCTGTTGCCAGGAGTTCCAAAAATACACAGAGCCTAAATTTTGAAGATGAGTTTTATTCTCTTTCTTATAAATAACTATGAACCTGAAAGATTTGATGCTGGGCTGGTAATCTGACCTTGAAAAAGGTGTGAATTTTTTGTGCTAATGCTAAAAGAGAAATTAGAAGAATCTCTTCTCTTTTTTCTTTGTTGCATTTGGTAATTTGTGGTTTCTTGCATCTGTGCACATCACAGTTGTGGTACCCCAAGACATCCCCAGTCATATTTTAGTCTGGAAAGAGAACAATGAAGTCTTGACTATTGCCTGAGACTTTGCAGATGAGGTGTCTCAGTCCTAGCATTGGGAGATTGAAAAACTTAGGAAAGAAAAGAGTGGGGGAGGAAGCTCAATACATGAATATAAAGTACAAGGAAAATGTACTGGCAGCATTAGGAAATAAATCAAACACAGATGTAGGAGTTTCTAAATCTGCTCATTAAATATTTACAATTTACACCCTCAAAACTGGAAAATATGTTGACATCTCAATTTATCTCTTTGAACAAACTGTCACACCTAGCATAAAATTGGTATATGGTATAAAATTGCTAACAATTAATAAACTGGTCTGGAAAAGTCAATTATGCTCCTTGAGGCAGTGAAAATGACACTTTCTGAGGGAAAAAAAATGTGTCTTTAGAGTCTCTTTTTGTTGATCTTTATATCTTGACCATTGTGTTTAGATAGTGAGATGACAATTGCATGTGGTAAGGCACAAAAAGCTTCCTGAATCTGACTTCTGGAGAAGCTCTTCGTCAGCCTTTTCTGCTGTTACTCCAGTGGACCGAAGGGTAAGTCTGATGAACATTTGCCAGGAAAGCATGAAGGGTTGGGCTGTTTCCATCTGCATACAGAAGTGAACTGCACGAGGCTGCAAAGCTCATGGTTTGTTGTTCATTCTTGGAATTAGAAAATGATACTTATTTTTTTCCAGCGGAAAAAGACAAATGTTGCACTAATAAATTGATTAATATTTGAGAATGAAAAAAAGGAATTATTTAGACTGTCTGTTTTTCATCTTTTTAAAATCAATCCTCTTTGAAGCTCACACTAACCAGATCTCTTCTTCAGCTGGAATCACTGTGTCTGCCATGGGATTTCCTTCCCAAATGTGATGGAAAAGAAGAAACAATCAATGTTGAAATAAAATTTAGTCAGTAGCAGTTGAAGTTTTGCTCTTAGGTGAAAGTTGAGGGAATGATGCCTGCCAAGGCAGCTCTTGTGTCTTGCTACTCCTCCCTTACCTGAGGTTGGAAGGACTTGGGTTCTATTGCAGGGATTTTGGCACATGAGTAGTGCATTTCTAAGGTTTCTAATCAGATTGGTTCTGTGTTAAGAGTCTCTAAATTGCCTTTCTTTTCTTTAGTGGGCTGGAGTCACAAGATTTTGTGGAGTGGCATGAAAAGTAAGGAGGTAGCAGAGCCCTTTGCCCCTTATAAGTCTGTGATTTTATATTCCTTACAGGCTTTATTATCCACCAAGCTCAGGGATGAGACAAACCTGATATTCACTCCACTTTCATGTGCCATTTGGCTCTTTCTGCCACAGCGACACTTTTGTATTGATCCCAGTATTGACTGACTGAAAACCAGGACAATCTGAGCTGCATCATCCTCATGCAGGTGATGTGGTGATAATAGAGGAACATATTCTTTAAGGACAAGAAATTGTACTGTGAAATAGAGTATATTTTTGGATGCTTACCTGTCTATAGATGCATTAATGGCTTGGTGATGGTCACAGACTGTGCAAATCAGAGAGGAAAAAGCAGATAATTAAAATTACTGCCTCTGCAGGGAAAAGCCACAGACCCAGCTAAAAAGAATTTGACCAGGGGCTCAGCTGGGTATTTTCAAGTGAAAGGACTGGAAGAGGCAAGCACAAGGAGAGAGAGGAGAGCAACTGGAGCCCTCAGAAAGCAAGAAGAGGGATGAAGATCCTGAGGTGAGGGTTGTGCTGTTGGCTTTTTTCCCTGTTCCATTCTGATTTGCTGTAATTAAGGCCTTTCATTAGGACATCATTTGCAAATGACTGGGCAGAAAGAAACTGAAGTACTTGAGGTTTTTGAAACTGAAGAGTCTTATTTGTTGAGCTACAAATGGTAAGAGAGCTTAAAATAAAAGTGAGACGGAGGTTGGAAAAACAGTAAGGATTGCAGTGGAGGTTTTATAAACCTTCTATAACAGCAAATTGACTGCATACAAGATGTAAATAGCCATGATCTTTGCTAATTAAAAGGCAAAGTGTCCCTGGATGAGATTTTGAAGGGGAAGATGAGGATGGCAGTATTTTATACAGTTCACAAGGAATGTGTAAATGAAGTGCTGAGAACAGTTCTCAAGTAGAAGGGGGTGAATTTTGGGGACAGTTTGTCAGTTTGTGATAGAAATGCTCTAGCTGGACATGGTATCCAGCTAGACACCAAAGCTTAGGTCTTTAATATTAGCTCATGAAGCTGTATAACAAAATACAGCTCCTTTCAGGGCAATGTCGATGTGATTCATTGAGTAGTTTGGCCCTTATACTGAGTTTGACTAGTCTGAGATGCAGCAGCAAAGACAGGAAATTCAGAAGGTGTCTAAATAATGATCTGAATCACTGATTTTCCATATGTCAGGCTTGAATAAGTAAGTGAAGAGCATAGTAAGCAGGTTCCAGAAGGGGTTAGTGAGGGGTCAGCTAGTTTTCTAATAAACAAGGAGGCTGGAGAGGAAGAAGCCAAGCAGAAATATCTCCTGATATCGGATTCTTTGCTTGTCCCAAAGAGGGGAGAAGGCAGAAGGGCACCCTTGATTAATAGAGTAGAGAATACTCCCTCCAGGTCCTTAATGTATCTCAGCTCCTTAACCCTGAAGCAATGAGCAGATGGGGAGAGCAGGCAGTGAGGTGTGGGTAGAGGGCATGGATGTGAAGTTGAAAGAGGGGAAATTTAGATTAGCTCTTAGGCAGAAGTTTTTCCTGTGAGGGTGGTGAGACACTGGCACAGGTTGCCCAGGGAGGTAATAGATGCCTCAACACCCTGGCAGTGTTCAAAGCCAGGTTGGCTGAAGCCTTGAGCAACCTGGTCTGCTGGGAGGTGTCCCCGCCCAGGGCCAGAGGTTGGGACCAGATGATCTCTAAGGTCCATTCCGACCCCTAAAATGCTATGATTCTATGTATTTTGTGGAGATAAGGTCAACAAGGGGATAATCACTGCCTGTTGCTGAATGGTGATAAGGAAACTGTCACTTCTCACATAGAAGTTAGTACAGGTGAGTCATATTAAAACGCTGTGGCTTCAGCAAAATGCAAAGCATAAAGATTCATTAGCTGTCTGCCTGGTTCTGGTGCATGTTTGGCTGACTCCTTCAGCCCCACTAATACAGACTTCACCTGTCCTCCCACACACCTGGGCAGGATTTTTTGCTTCTCTGAGCTCTGTCACATGCTGGCCCAAAGCTCTTCTCTGGAGAGACAGGCTGTGTGTCGCCTCTGAGAGGAACATCTTCAGGCAGTGACAGCTCTTAGTCATGTCTCTCTAATGCAGTAACAGCCACATCACTTCAGCTTGCGCATTTTTAAAAGTTCTCAGCCTGGGATCTGGCTGCTTTGTATTTGCTCAGAAAACACTACTTGGAAGGAAAATACTAATTCATCAAGCACTGGACAGCATGCAAAAAGAATGAAGTAAGCTCAGCTCTCCTTGTTTTTAGGCTTAGACTTAATAAACTTAATGGCACTGAGATTCCCTGACCTTTTAACTGTGAGTAATTCTAATAGGTATAGAAAATGAGAAGTGATAATGTTTAGATGAGTGAAAATGTGTATTTTCTTAATTAGTTTGTGAACTGCTTTCATGGAATCTACCTGTTTGCACTTTCAGCCATGGAAACTGTTTCCATCATGATTTTAAACAGGATTTTTGCCAGTTTTTATAACAAAAATAGGATCTCAAGCCAGGAGTATGTATTGCTTCCTTACAGGAACTGATCATCCCTGCAGCACCAACTCTCTTTAATCCCAGAAAACAGATAAGGTAACATAAATCAGTGATTTAGAGATGCAAAATTATTACACCTTCTGGTGTGATTAATTCATACTTCAGAAGGGGAGGACTATGTGCTGGCTCTGCTAATGATGAGGAGTGGTTGGAATGGAGACCCCTTGGCTTTAAAATTGTGCCAAAGCAAAGAGAACCTAAAACTCACAGATATACATAAAACAGTGAGAAAATCATAACCCCAGGCTAGGGAACTTCCAAGGAAAGGAGAAACTGCATTGATTAGGTCACTATTCCCCAAATGCTTTGTCCTAAGGAATATTTTGTTCTGTGTCTGTGAGAATGGGGAGATGGTGGGGAGGGAAGTGTGCTTTTTGAGGGTTCTTTGTCATACTTTGTTTTTCTTGAGCAGTGACTTTAAAAGCCTTGAAAGTCATTGTAAGCCTGGCTGATTTACAAGTAGATTTTTCCAAAGGCTTTGAATTCTGGCAGTTTCATTGGAGCATCCAAGCAAGGTGTAGGGGAGTTACAAGCAGAGGAATCTAACAAGACCTATATTTTTCTTTATTGGCTTTCTCAAGAGACTAAATTAGTTTACTGACATTTTCCATTCTTTCATCTTTGTCACAGGAATGGATTGGATATTCCTTCTTCAGTAGAGTTTCTTGTAGTGTATTTTCAGCTCTCCTCCATCCACTCCCTTGCTAACCTTACAGCTGGTGAGGTTTGATGGGGAAGCTGAAAGGGTGAGTCCTTCAGATGTAGAATATTGAAAAGGTCAAAACAACGCCATAGAGCCTTGTGGTTCAGTGGATTAGCATTCAGGGACCTTCCACTACAGCAACATTGAAACAAGGGATGAAAATAATCCCTTCTCATGCAAAGGACTGCAAGAGGGATGGAGAAGGGATGAAAACACTTGGCCTGTTCCTATAACTGCCTAAAGGGAAGCTGCAGAGGGACTCATGGTTAGGAGCTGCAGTGATAGGACAAGGGAAAGTGGGTACAAATTGAAAGAAGGAAATTTAGGCTAGGTATTAGGAAAAAGTTTTCCCTGTGAGGATGGTGAGACACTGGCACAGGTTGCCCAGGGAGGCTGTGGCTGCCCCAACCCTGGCAGTGTTCAAAGCCAGGTTGGATGAAGCCTTGAGCAACCTGTTCTGGTGGGAGGTGTCCCTGCCCAGGGCAGGGAGTTGTCACTGGATGATCTCTAAGTTCCATTCCAACCCCTTAACATTCTCTGATATGATTCTATGATACTATCCAGCTATTGGTTTTCTTCTCTTCCTCTTCACCCACAGAAAAACATGAAGAATTGTTTTGCTGGGGTTGCTTTCCATTGGTTTAGCCTTCAAAAAATCCAGTTCAAAATTCCTAACTGCAACAGTTTTTTGGGACGAGATGCCTGAAATTGAAAAATGAAAATGTTTTGTTTATCAGATTTTTTTTCAAGAACGGTTTTTCAAAAGTAAAATATTCACAAACACTTTTGATCCACCTGAAACTGCCCTTTTGGTGTCTGAGAGGCTTTTCCTGGGCTATAGCCTAGTATGAGCCTGAGCAATAAAGTGTGATGACCACAAAGCTTAGCCAGGCATGTTGCTGTGCTGGTGTGGTGCAGGTGGGAGATGTCCCTGCCCATGACAGGGTAGGTTGGGACTATAAAGTCCATTCCAACCCCCCAACATGCTATGATTCTATGTGCATCAGGTGTGTGTTGTGTCCAGGCAGCCATGGGGACATGAACTGCTTAGGTCAGGATGGGGAAAAAATCCTTAGTGACATGTTGAATTTCACTAAAACAATTTTTCATGTTCTACCTTATCTAGGTCATTGTTTCCTGTATGTCTGTAAAACTAAACTGTTTGACCATATCTGAGTTTGCAAATGGAAGTTTAAAGAAAACCTTGCACCAAGTGGAATCTTGTTCAGCCAAGTAATCTTTCTCCATTCATTGGAGCTACTCAATTAAATCCCACCAAGTGAGATGACATTCTCAAAGGGTTTGGTCTGTGTTAAGGTGTTGGCTGTGGTAGGGGCACAAGTGCAAGGCTTTCCACCCAGCTGTCTTAGCAACTGAAGTGTTAATTTTCACTGGAGTGCTCTGCAGAGCTCCTTGTGAGGTGTGTCTTGTGTGGCTAATCTGCAGCTCTCTCTTATCCTTATTTTGAAGTTCTTAGAGGCTGGGCTTTTGCAAGTGACAGCTTGAGAAGCTGGAGAGCAGAATGAGTTGCTGTTTAGGATAAATAGGAAGCATTATTTATACTTAGGAAGGAATAAAACTGACAACTGGAGCAGCATGAAGAAACCTAAGAAGGGCACTTGTATTAAACTAGCATTAGAATAACCCATTCCAACTGAATAAAATAAAGCAGGAAACACCTTGGCAGGAGATGCTGCTGTTCTCTGGAAGCAGCATGTTTTGAAATGCCAACATCCTGCACCTCCTCCTGTACCTGAACTCTTAAAAGACAACTAAGTTAGGTCTTAAATCCCTGGATTTAGGCATGCTACACTGTGAAAATATGACAGCCCAAGGCTTTCTAAGCAGGCTTCCACCATCTCCTGTGCAGCAGGACTTTGCACAGAGCAGGGAGTCGTGATGGTCATTGCTTGTGACTTGAGAATCATAGAATCATAGAGTCCAGGATGGTTTGGGTTGGAAGGGACCTTAAAGACCATCTTGTTCCAATCCTCTGACATGGGCAGGGACACCTTCCACTAGCTCAGGTTTCTCCAAGCCCCATCCAACCTGGTCTGGTCTTGAACATTTGCAGGGATGGAGCAGCCACAGCATCTCTGGGCAACCTCTCTACCCTCACAGGGAAGAATGTCTTCTCAATACCAATCTAAACCTATTATTTCAGTGTGAAGGCATTCCCCTCTCCAGTTTAGGGAGAAGGATGTTGTGGGGGATGGTGCCCAAGGCTTTACAGAAATCCAGATAAATGAAACCTGCAGCCCTTCCCTTGTCCCCTGACGGAGTCATTCCACCAGAGAAGGTCACTAGGTTGGTCAGGCAGGACTTGCCCTTGGTGAAGCTGTGCTGGCTGTCCCAAATCACCTCCCTGTCCTCCATGTGCCTCAGCAGAGCTTCTAGGAGGATCTGTTTCATGATCTTCCCAGGCACAGAGCTGAGGCTGACAGAGAGGTAGTTCCCAGGGTCTTCCTTTCTACCCTTTTTAAAGATGCGTACAGTGTTTCCCTTTTTCCAGCTTCTGGGAAAATCCCAGCTGGAGGAGGAGGAGGAGGCTGATTTTCACCTTGGGTAAACATAAGTAGATGCTGTTTTCACACAGCTAGTCAGGCAGCAGAAGAGAAATAACTTTACTTGGGAAAACAGACAATTTGAATGGGTATTTGCTCCTGCCCACGTAGCGAAATATTCACTATCATGTCTCACAGGGATTGCAGTGTTTAGGATTTCTGCAAAGACAGCTGAAGTAAAGGTATTGATCTGAGGCTCATAACGAAGCTTATCCATGCAGCATCTTTTCAGTTAACAGTGTTTAGTGTGTTCTAAGCTCACCAAAGTTTCAATTGCATCAGCCATTCAGGATGTGTCTTTTAATTGGCTGTTTTGATTTATGATCTAGGTAGAGAATCCTCAGTTCTATTTCACAGGATAATAATGAGACCTGTTCTAAAATATTACCATTAAATTAAATTTTTTTGGTACTCACTGAAACTTGTCCAACTTGGGCATTACCTTCATCACAAAACATGGAATTGATTTAAATATTATAACAATGAAAATCCTTAAGTAGCTGTAATTGCAATATTTTCCTTTCTATATTGGCAAGTTCTCCGTTCTGTGCCATTATTAACTTGCTTCTATTATGAAAATTATGTTAATTGTCTTTTTAGCTCTGATCCTTCAGTATTTTTGTGTCAAGGCTAAGACTTTGTAAGCATTTAATTGATTTGGATTGATTTGCCAGTATAAAGAGGAGCATAACTAAGAGAGGCTGGTGAGTGTGCCTGAGAGTATAGAAACTAAGAGGATGTTATGTGAAACTGTTTAATCTGAGACGTCATTCACCTGTTCTTCTTTGAAAACAATCCCTGGAAGGAGCACATGTGAATAATTTTAGATGATATGTGTTAATTAGAAATAAGACATCTGTTTGAGCTTGTGTCGCTAATGAATGGCGCACTATATTTATTCTGCTTCTGGAACATTTTGTCCTCTCAGAAAGAAATTACCTCAGATATGTAAATTGTAGATATTGGATCATCAGTCATATTCCAATAAGACTTACCAGCACCACCTGTCATTGTCCTCTCCCCCTCATCTCTCCCCTGTCTCCCTCCCCACATAAAAATACAGGGGGGTTGTGTTCATCTTTCCAAGCTGTTGCCATGGATAAGAAATTCTGTGATGTCCCATCCTGAGATCATTACTGTGAGTTATGCTGTGCCCATACTGTTTGTCTTAATCATCTGATCCCACCCTACACTTTTCACACCATCACTTCCATGGGTTGTTTTTTATAAGTAGCTGCTTTGGGAGTGTGAATTTCTGTCCCACACCACCCTTGTTCCCTGTCATCCCCTCTCTGTTTCACAGTCCCCCTTTAAAACCTGTCTCTGATATCTGCCGTTTAATGTTATCCAGCCTTGACATTGCACCAGTACCAAGATAGGGCCAGTTTGAGCACTCAAAATATTCATCCTTACTGCCTCTTTGCTACATACTTCACCACTAATTTGTTTACAGACTTGTCAGAACTATAGATTTTGATTTCAAAAGTCCCCAGTCTGCTTCTTTTTATTTGTTTTTACAGCACCTTCTGTTGCATTCTTTTGTGGTTATTAATGGGAACTCTGAATCAGATTTTGTAACTGTTGGGATGCTAAGTCTTGAATTGCAAACCAGGTACGTTAACTTCTGCTGGGAGGAAGAGAGCAGAAGGAAAATGAGGCTGCTGGGGCTTTTCTGTGGCTCAGAAGTGCTGTTGAATTGGATGTTCCCTCCACCCAACTAGTCCTTGCCAGAATGCTTGGGGGACTATATCATTTATTATTATTTAATATCTTAATTTATGATCTGAAAGAGGGAATTTAGTGCATCCCCAGACAACACCTGAGTGGGAGTGTTGATCTGCTGGAGGGCAGGAAGCTCTGCAGAGGGATCAGGCTGGATCCATGGGCCAAGGCCAATGGTATGAGGTTCAACAAGGCCAAGTGTTGGGTCCTGCCCTTGGGTCATGCTAACTCCTGCAGAGCTCCAGGCTGGGGCAGAGTGGCTGGAAAGCTGGGAAAGGCCCTGGGGGTGTTGGTGACAGTGGTTGGACATGAGTCCAGGTGTGCCCAGGTGGGCAAGAAGGCCAAGGGCATCCTGGCTTGGATCAGCATAACTGTGGCGGCAGGACCAGGGCAGTGACTGTCCCTCTGTGCTGGCACTGCTGAGGCACCTCCAGTGCTGTGTCCAGTTCTGGGCCCTCAGTGCTAGAGAGACATTGAGGGGCTGAGAGTGTCCAGAGAAAGGAACGGAGATGGGGAAGGGGCTGAAGAGTCAGTCATGGGAGGAGTGGCTGAGGGAGCTAGGGGGGCTCAGCCTGGAGAAAAGAAGGCTCAGGGGGAACCTTCTATCTCTCTTCAATTCCCTGACAGGAGGCTGTAGTCAGGTGGGGATCAGGCTCTGCTCCCAGGGAACAAGTGACAGGATGAGAGGAAATGGCCCCAGGTTGCTCTAGGGGAGGTTCAGGTTGGATATCAGGAAAAGTTTCTTCATGGAAAGGATTGTTGAGCATTGGAATGTGCTGCCCAGGGAGGGGGGGGGCGCACCAACTCCGGGGGGTTTAACGGATGAAATGACTGAACTTAGTGCTCTGGTCTAGTTGACAAGGTGGTGATGGGTCACAGGTTGAATTTAATGATCTTAGAGGTCTTTTCCAGCCTAAATGATTCTGTGATTCTGTGATTTCATGGTCTTCAGGGCTCAGTTACCCTTACATCTGCTAGCTTGATGCCCTCAATGCATTGTAGCCTCAAGTAGCATGTGTAATTACCCTTCAGCAATGCAAGTGATCATTCTGATACTGATAAAAGTTTGGTATCAGAGAAATGTGAGGTGTTCCCTGGATCAGGTTGACCAGTGAGCCATACAGATTTCTGCCTGTCTTTGCCCCATCACATCTTTCATGAACCACACAGGCTGATGTGCTATTTCTGCTTCTGCTGAGTGAATTTAAGGAGCTCACAGTGGTCCCTGAGCATATGCAGAATCCCTATTAAAACAGAAATGAAACACGCATATTTTGGAACTGGAAGAAACAATGCCACACTGTCATTTGTTAGGGAAGCAACGTGAGAATGTGACACAGGAAGGCAGGAGGTTGCCAAGCTGAAATGGTTACAGCGAAGGGAGAAAAGCTGAGATGCTGTAAATGGAATGGAGAAAATGCTACAAATTGGCGGAAAAAAAACCCCAAACAGACTGGAAAGCAGAGGAACAGATGTCCCACTTTGCATTCAAGAAGTTCACTTCTTTGGCATTTAATGACTACCTCTCACGTTCTCAAACGCTAATTCATTACATGTACCATTGAAATTCTCAAGTCCTCCTATATGTTAAGTGTGTCATTGATGACAAATGTAGATGCACACGAAACTCAAAAAAAGGTAGAAGTACCTTTTTTGCATCTTTTTTAGTCTTTGAACACAGAATATGTGCTTGAAAATCCAATTAACCTCTAGCAAAAGCATGAAGCTACATGATCTTTTCGATTATTCTTACATGACTTCAAATGATCAGGTTTCAATTTGCTTTTGCACCTGGAGAAAACACAAGAATAGTTTCCATTGCTTAAGTGATTTTTCCTTTATATTACTTGAATAGTTAATAAAAGTTGCCGTTTACACAGGTTAGCCAATGAGGGATAGGAAGTAAAGGAACACAAAGTCAATCAATAGAGACAAAAAACGTAAGGGTGTGGCCTGAAATGCAAGGTTGTGGGTGATGCTGATATAAAGTAAAAATGATGAATACCAGAACATGTCAAATCCTATAGTCTGTTAGTGTTTTCAGGGTACTGTCAGGAGAGAAAGCACTTTTAATGCCCAAACTCCATAAAACCACTAGGACCTCTTCCTGAATGGACAGTGAAGAAAAGCCCCTGGTTAATTCACAGAATCAGAGAATATACAGAGTTGTGGGTGATGCTGATATAAAGTAAAAATGATGAATACCAGAACATGTCAAATC
This sequence comes from Acanthisitta chloris, assembly GCF_000695815.1. NCBI lineage: Eukaryota > Metazoa > Chordata > Aves > Passeriformes > Acanthisittidae > Acanthisitta > Acanthisitta chloris. Next base: position 24,023 of record NW_008673340.1, read on the forward strand.
CTATAGTCTGTTAGTGTTTTCAGGGTACTGTCAGGAGAGAAAGCACTTTTAATGCCCAAACTCCATAAAACCACTAGGACCTCTTCCTGAATGGACAGTGAAGAAAAGCCCCTGGTTAATTCACAGAATCAGAGAATATACAGAGTTGGGTTGGACCCTTGGGGATCATCTAATCCAACTCCAGGCCCTGCACAGGACACCCCTGAGAATCACACCAAGGTCATTCTACCTTGATAAAGTAACAGGACCAGAAGCAAGATATGGAAAGAGCTCCTGGACTCACTCCTAACACACTGCTTCAAGACCATCAGTCCTGGAGAAGAGAGCACAGCAGTAGCTATTCCACTACAGGAGGCTCTATATTTTTACACCTTCCTCACTCCCAAATGAGTCCTATGCATTCCAAATTTACAATTAATTAAGCAGAGTGAATTTTGTTTCACTTTATTTATAGATTTCCTCATGCATTACATTTTGCACAAGAGGATTTATATGGATTTATTTCTGTGTAGTCATACCTTTTGGTCACTGTCTGTTGATGAACTGGTCTGTCTGTCATATGTCACTGACAGGGTAGTTTGTCATATGTGTTGGGAGACAGCCAGTAAGGTGGGAATGTCTTTCTGCAAGATTGGAATCATTACAGCATTTATAACGCTGTTATAGATATAAAACTTCATCAGTGCATGAAATCAGTATGCACAGAGCCTTCATTAGCTAAGCAAAGACTTGATTATGGGCTACTGTTTATTTTGGGTAATGGTATTTAAACTTGGGTAACAGTTTTTCTTATGTAATCAGAAAAAAAGTATCTCGATTTCTTTTGCTGAAAACATATTCCTTGTGGTTAACACAGAGAGGAGGTAGTGTGGAACTCATCAGCAAAGCTTGGCCCTGTGAAATTCACTGCAGTCATAGGTTTGTGAGTACCAAGAGGCTTTAATTCCACTGTTTTGCTTTGGAAAGGTTAAGATAAGCCCCAGACCTCTTCTCTTCTCTCTGGCAACCACCGACAGGACCCAGGGAATGGCCTGAAGTTGTGTCAGAGGAGGTTTAGGCTGGATATTGGGAAAAGGTTCTTTCTTCAGAGGGTGTTTGGGCACTAGAACAGCTCCCCAGGGCAGTGGCCACAGCCCTAAGCCTGACAGAGCTCAAGGAGTGTTTGGCCAATGCTCTCAGGCACAGTGTATGAGTCTCAGGGATGTTCTGTGCAGGGCCTGGAATTGAACTGGATGATCATGAAGGGTGCCTTCCAGTTCTGTGTATTCTGTGATTCTATGTGTAAACACCTTTGCTAGAGCTCATTGAGTGCTAGTTGTGCCTTTGAACCCATGCTGATTGCCCCCTTTTCCTAGCCCTTGTGCCATGGCTAGAGCTCTGTTTGGGCTTTTCTGAGCTAGTCCATACTGAAAGCTTTGGCCTGGTTTCCTCATGAGTCACAGCATTTTGGTAAGACCAAAACTAGATCAACAGAAACACAAGATGATCAAGTGTAAGTGTTATGTCATGGAACAGTTGAGAAGCCATATTTAAGCTGTGAAGCAGAAGGATATTTTAAGGTTTGGAGGTGACCAAGGAGTGTCAACTAGCTTGTTTATGAAGAAAACATGAATCAATCTCTGTGTCATCCACCCATCTCTTGATAAACATAGGTTTAACATAATTTTCCCTGGGAGGGCCTTGGCGATGGCAAGGTGCTTATTCCACCTTCCCCTATTGACTTGAGGAGAAGTTACTGCTTTCAACAGAACCTATGTCCCAGATTGTGATTGTGAGTTACAGATTGCTGTGTCTGATATGGCAGTTCTGTGCTTTTAGCCATAACTCTACACAAACTAAAAGCATTTGAAATTTACTCTGTCTTAATATTTTCTCACTAATGCAGTTCTCCCTAAATTTTAGGGGTGACCTCAATCTCTATGAGAAAATTCACAATTTTCAAGGTTGCTCACATGTTTCTCACTGCATCCAGCTCAGTGAAGCACTAGACAAGTTCCAGACTGATTGTTGACAGCTCTGTAGTACAGACTTTCTCTCCTCAAAATTGCCCATGTTCAGAATTTAAGACAAATCCAACATTATTTTCAGCTGTTGCATATCATAAATTTCAAATTTGATGTATTTTCTCTTTAAACTAGTGAATTACAAGGTGTTAATTTTGCCATCCAGGGGTGCAGCTGATCCTTCCAGCAGCTGCTGCTCAGGCTGTAGTACAGAAGTGCTAAAATCTTGACATTTACAAGCTCAAAAGGATTTACACATTTAACAAAGTTTTCGCAGTGTAAAAAGTGTTTGGCAACTTTGTACAAGCCCAACCTGTGTCCTTTAATGTTATTACCTTCCAGAAGCTGCCAGTGCTAAATGATTGAACAATAAACCATAACACACTGAGACAACAGCAATCACTGTGTAACAGACAGTCTTCTGGAATGCTCTTTCATTTCCTCACTGTAGTTTTGTTCCTTAGAGTGGTGTACCAAGGAGGGCTGTGGAATTAGAGGGTTTCTGCCGTTCCTAGTAAAATATTTTAACTCTAGTGAGGGAGGGTTTGATCTTGGGAGGAAGGTTGTAATTCCAAAGTTCATATTCCCACATGACTAGAGGAGCTGTAACTTGAATTACATTGTCTGAAGTTGATGACACAGTTATGGACAGAGTTCAAACTAAGAGAGAGCAGCCATCCTGAATTCAGGAACATCCACTGACAGAAATGAACTTTCTATTCTGATAATGTTACAGTTCTTATAGCTTTTATATATTGAGTTTAGCCTTGAGAAGAGGCTCAGGGGTGACCTCATGGCTCTCTGCAACTCCCTGACAGGGCTTGGAGAGAGGTGGGGGATGGTCTGTCCTGCCATGGCTGCAGGGAGAGGACTAGAGGGAATGGCCTTGAGCTGAGACAGGGCAGAGTCAGAGGAGATGTGAGGAGAAATGTTTTCCCTGTGAGGGTGTTGAGGCCCTGGAATATTGCCCAGGGAGGTGGTGGAGTCACCATGCCTGGAGGTGTTTAAGACATGTCTGGAGCTGGAGAATATGGTTTAGGGTTTAGGGGTTCCATCAGTGACAGGTTAATGGTTGGACTTGATGATCTTAGAAGTCTCTTCCATCCCTGATGATTCTATGATTGCATAATACCAGCGTGTGTTGATTACCTCCAGGAGAAATGCCTATAGTTTCTGCTCACATGCGAGTTTGTGGATATTCAGCCAGAACTATAGAACTCTGTAAAGTTAAAATATGACAATTCTTTTAAGCATCAGGATATAAGGATGATTATGAGTTTCCATAGGAAGTTATAAACAAACCCCAAAACACTATATCCCCTTGGCCAGGTTGGATGAAGTGTGCGGTAAACATGTCTGCCTGGGGTTGGATGGGTGCAATGGAATTTGAATGCTTTGTGGGGATTTGTTTCTGGATAATAGACTGAACTCTGGAGCACTGACTCCTCTTTCTGAGCCAGTCCTCCCAAACTGGCAGAACATACTCTCCTTCCAGCTTCCCACACACACCTCTCCATCTCAAGAAACTTCATGTGCCAGAGTGTCCTCTCTCATTTCTCTGTGCAGCCAAGTTTATAGATTCCTAGCATGTCAAGGGGCTGACATGGACTTTAGAGATTATCCAGTCCCAAGCCCCTTCCCTGGGCAGGGACACCTCCCACCAGAACAGGTTGCTCAAGGCTCCATTCAACCTGGCTGTGAACACTGCCAGGGTTGGGGCAGCCACAACTTCCCTGTGCCAGTGTCTCACCACCCTCAAAAAAACACTTTTTCCTAAGATCTAATCCAAATTTCCCTCTATGAGTTTCTCCCCATTACTCCTTGTCCTGTCACCGCATTTCCGAACACACAGTCCCTCTGCAGCTTCCCTGGAGTCCCTTCAGATCCTGGCAAGTTGCCCTGAGGTGTCCATGCAAACTTCACTTCTCCAAGAGAAAAAGTCTTTCCTATGAGATTTGCTGGAACATTTCCTGGATACTTTTGCTGGGAATGTGAGTAGGAATTGCGTGTGGCTACCTCTGCAGCACCACCCCTGCATGCCTGTGCTGTTTATAGTGAGGGCTGTGGGTGGGTGGCAGGCAAAAGGAACACGCCTGGAAATCATTTACTCCTCATTCAAACACTGAATGTGTTTAATCTCACGAAAAAAAGTATCCAAATTCCTCCCTGTGGGAGATGTTATAGCCCCATCTGCCAAAAGATATGTTTGTTCTTTATAATTTTTGAGAGTTTTGACTGCCAAAAACTCATCTAAGTTTTCTGTTACTGTTTGACAATATACTAATACAAATTAATGTTGTCTAATTCTGCTGCTTAGGAAACAAATTGCCAAAGTAACCTCAAATTAGGCAAGTATACATTTAGTAAATATCCTTAATATAATTCATTTTAATTTGAAATGCCTTATTATTGATGCTGAAGAAGACTTTATTGAACTGTTTGGGGTTTATATCCTTTTAGAATCAATATTTGCTTGTTCATATAATAGTACATGTGTATAGTCCTTTAGAATCAAGACCAGGACTCCAGTGAGACAATTTGCTCTAGAAAGGAAAAAATATAAGTATAAAAACTTAGTAAAGTGTTATATAGACTAGATGAACTTTTTTTTTCCTTCTCTAAAACTCTTTATCACTAAAGAGTGGTGTTGTATAAAGATAATGATATAGGGAATTTAGGATTAAGGAGTAATTAGTTTCAGTCAACGGATTTCACTTCATACATTAGTAGAGTGTAAGAAAAATATTAAGATTTAATTGAATTAAGAATAATTTAATCTAAAATAAAGGAAGGCTGTTCTTTTGTCCAGTTTTTAGAAAGAAAATTATGTCTTTATAGTCAGTGAGGTAATGCAGGTGGTGAGTGACAGGGAATGTTCCTGTAATGTAGAGCACTCTCAGTTCAGGTCCACAGGTGAGGAAATTAGTCTGAACTTCTTCTGTTGGAAGAATTTCATTTCTGTAGCAGACAGGTTTCCAAGCCTTGGTCCTCACAGGATTCACCTGTAGGAATGCCTAGGCTGGGAATTGCAAGGGATCTTCCCTGAGCCACTTGCACCAGCTGAGTTGGAGTTGTGGCACTTCTGGATACAAGAAACAGTTTCATAGACATAGAGGGAACTTCAGTGGCCAAAACTTTAGAAGACGCAGAACTGTTTAAAATGTAGAATATATGTAACAGACTCTTTTAACTAAAAGCTCTAGAAAAAATGTTGTATGAGGAACAGCTGAAGGAGTCGGGGTCAGTTAGCCTGGAGAAGAGGCTCAGGGGTGACCTCATGACTCTCTGCAACTCCCTGACAGGGCTTGGAGAGAGGTGGGGGATGGTCTGTCCTGCCATGGCTGCAGGGAGAGGACTAGAGGGAATGGCCTTGGGCAGAGTCAGATTGGATGTTAGGAGAAATGTTTCCCCTGTGAGGGTGTTGAGTCCCTGGAATATTGCCCAGGGAAGTGGTGGAATCACCATCCCTGGGGGTGTTTAAGAGGTGTCTGGATCTGGTGCTGGAGGATACAGTTTAGGATTTAGGAGTTCCAGCAGTGACAGGTTAATGGTTGGACTCAGTGATCTCATTGATCTCCTCCAACCTTGATGATTCTATGATTCTAACTGCATTGTTTGTTCTACGCTGGTCTGTTATTATTAACAACCAAAAGGGTGTGAAAAGATTTCCTAGTAGATATTTCAATAAGATCACTATTGCACTAAGGAGAGCAAAGCTCATTTTTCAAGCAGATGCCAGCAAAATACCGGCAAAGCTTGCATTAGGTTAATGTGGTATTCGAATTTTGTATAGTTTCGCATATTTCATATCAAATGGCAAAATAAGCTCAACATATTATAGCAATATCAGCTGGTTTAGTATTAGCAAAGCCCAATGGGGAGAAAAATACAAATGCTGATTTGTTCATTATTACAATGAGCCTTCTACAAATCACAAAAGAATATGTGAGTGATCTCTGGGAGGTGGAAAAAATGTCAAGTACTACTGAAATTTTGTACATTTAAATCAAAATAAAGATTCCCAAGAAACTGTGTAGACAGAACAAACAGAGCTCATGCTCCATTTGAAGAAATTATTTCTGTGAGAGCCATTTCTTGCAAACACTTGCTTTAAAGTACTACAGAATCACAAACTCAGTTAGGTCGGAAGGGACCACAGTGGGTCGTCTGGTCCCACCTCCCCGCTCAAGCTGGGCCAGCCCAGAGCTCATGGCTCAGGATTGTGTCCAGATGGGTTCTTGAACATCTCCAGTATGAGAGAATCCACAGCATCTCTGGGCAATCTGTTCAGTGCTCAGTGACTGCACAGGAAAGTTGGTCTTCCTCATGTTCAGGTGGAACTTCCTGGGCAGCAGTTTCTGCTGTTATCTCTTATCTTATTGGTTTCCACCACTGAGCAGAGTCTGATACATCCTCTTGGCACCCCTTTGAGATATGTTAATGAGGTCCCTCTCAGGTGTCTCTTCTTGAGGCTGAACAGCCTCAACTTCCTCAGCCTTTCCTCATCACTGAGGTGCTCCAGTCATTTTAGGATCTTCCTTGACCTCCCCTGGACCTGCTCCAGGAGCACCATGTCCCTCTGGTCCTGAGGAGCCCAGAACTGGACACAGCACTCCAGGTGTGACCTCACCAGGGCTGAGCAGAGAGTCAGGATCACCTCCGTGACCTGCTGGCAATGCTCTTCCTAGTGCATCCCAGGATTCCATTGGCCTTCTTAGCCACCAGGGCACACTGTGACTCATGGACAGCTTGCTGTCCATCAGAACCTCCAGGTCCTTCTCTGCAGAGCTGCTCTCCAGCAGAACATTTTTGCCAAAGCTGTCTTCAGTTCAAGTGAACAGCAAATATACCTTGAAAGCTTTGCTATTTTCCTGTTCAGCCACACT
>NW_008673340.1:30974-50864 GCF_000695815.1 Acanthisitta chloris
TGCTATGTTCCTGTTCAGCCACTCTCTTTCTGCTGAAATTGATCTGATTTGGGTACTTAGTACCCAGTTCAGCTCTCCACACAGCTAAAGCAGGAAAAGTCGGAGGAGTAGCCTGTCCAGTGAGCTCTCTCGGGATGGTTGTTGCCAGGGAAACCCTTCCCTGGTACCCATACAGCCAGCACATCCTCTTCACACACACACACACAGGAGCATCACTCAGTTGATGGAAAGAGAGCAAAACAGCTGTGGAGGAAACTTCATATGGAGAAGTAATTAAAGCATTTATATAGTTCAGATTTGAAAGTTGAGTTGTTTTCCTTAAGAAGGCCCCCAAGGGGGCTGCAGTAGTGTGCTGTGAAGGATGATCTTGACAACAAGCTGAAGGCCTTGGAGGAAGTTACAGTGCTGTTCTCCTATGTGGGGATAGTTGTCAGCTCAGCCAGAACTAGTCAGTCACCCTGGAGATTGAAATTACAGGCATGTGGTGCAGTTTTCAAAGGGAAATGAAAATCACAAGACTGTAGCTGTGTCAAAACTTTACAAATGCCTACTTGGAGCACTCACCTGGACTACTGCATCCAGCTCTGGGACCCTGAACACATGAAAGATATGGACCTGTTGGAATGAGTCCAGAGCAGGCCACTGGATTGATCACAGGGCTGGAGCACCTCTGCACTGGAGGCTGAGAGAGTTGGAATTGTTCAGCTTGGAGAAGGCTCCAGGGAGACCTTAGAGCTCTTTCCAGTGTCTAAAGGGGCTCCAAGAGAGGTGGACAGGGACTTTGGATAAGTGTCTGGAGTAACAGGACAAGGGGGAGTGGCTTCCCACTGACAGAAGGCAGGTGCAGATGGGATATTGGGAAGACATTCTTGGCTGTGAGGGTGGTGAGGCACTGGCACAGGCTGCCCAGAGAAGCAGTGGCTGCTCCATCTCTGGGAGTGTTCCAGGCCAAGTTGGACAGGGCTTGGAGCAACATGGTCCCCCATGGCAGGGGATTGGAACTAGATGGTCTTTAAGGTTCCTTCCAACCCAAACCATTCTGTAATTCTATAATTCTATAATTCTATTTTTTTGGAGGGAATTAATCCTACACTAAACACAGACTTCCCAGTGGCATGTGTCCCTTAAAATGTGTCCCACTGGATGGTATGACCTGCTTGTCCATAAACTATTGGGAAAGGGATGTTCTTCCTTCTCACTGAGTGTGCAGTTAAAAAGAGTAGGCTTGAAATCTCTCAGACACAAATGATTCCCAGGACTACCAGCCACCAAAGTTGTTGTGATTGCTAACAGCTGTACCTTTCTTTGAGGGACACCTTTTCCTCTGCTGAGTTGGTGCTTCAGAGGCTTCTGGGGTGTCCTTCATTGGAGGTAAAGTGTCACAGGGGAAATAAGTCTGAAAGGAATATTTTTCTCTATTATTTAAAGTCAAGGGAATTTGGAAGTTGAGATCTGTTACTTGGTTAAATTGTTCTGTAGAATTGCCCATTAAGAATATAGATAAATTGAAGCACTGGGGAGCTCATGAGTATCTGTCCCCTTCTCTGAAAGCACCTGTCTTGCAGCTGAGTTGAGGCCAAGGTGAGGCATTTCTTACTGCTGTAGCATCAAATTAGTTGATAGTATTTCATATTTTATAATAGGTTGACTCAGATGATTCATATCTTATTTTGTTGTGTGGAGCACTAAATGCCTGATTTTTTTCTGGAAAACAGCATGGGAATGGTCAGAGAGCTCTTTTGCCAGACCCAGAGCTTTACTTCAGTCCAGATTATCTCACCAAACTCCTTTCAGTGGAAGAAAAATCTCCCTGTGCCCACCTCTGATGCATTATTGTTCTAAAAATCCCCACAAAAGGAAGAAAAGGAGCTCCATGAAGCACTTCATACCAACATCCTCTGAGTGAGTGAGGATTTAGAATTGCCACAAAACTTGGGGTGGTGGTTTGGAGAGGTCAATATGGTCATTTCTGCCCTGTTGTCCCTACGTTGCTTCATGTGCTCCCTGGCTTTCCCTTGTGCATATTGCATATAAAAGATGAACAAAGGATATATATTTGGCTTTTTTTAGTGTTGCTATTACCCAAACTAAGTAATTGAAGATATTAACTTCATTATTTTGGTCCAATTCTACTTCTGCTACTTAATGTTGTTCACTTAAAACTCTCTTTGCAATTCCAAATGATTCTTCTTTCTCTCCCTTCTCACTAACTCTTCAATATTGCTGTTGTGTGTAGTAAACTTTAGCTGTCTTTCTCCCATGAGGAGCTGCAAATGATTCCTGTAAGGCAAGTACTTAGCAAATCCATTTGTAAAATGCATTTTGAAAGCTCAGGAATGTGTTTGGGGGGTACCATATAAGTGGAAGATTATTCATTCAGTGTGAATTTAGTTACACATTTTCAATGCAGTATAGATTTCCCTCCTGGAAATAACCCATAAAATATCTAGATGGGGGGAAGGGGACCCACTTAAACTGGTGCCTGTTTTTTTTGTCATGTATTCATAGAAATACAGATTACAGAAGGGATTATCATCATTTCCTCACAGTGTGCCATTTCTTGAAGGCTGCTAATACCCTGGTGATTGATAGACAATGTAAAGGGAGAACATTAATAGTAAATGCAATGGTTTTCTTTCTCTGCCTATACATATTTATAGTATTTTGCCAGAAACACACATTCCTATAGCCTTGCTGGTTTAAAATGCTGCTACACTATACTGCATGGCTTGAATCTTTTTTTTTTGTCTCTGAAACATAATTTGAGCTAAGCAATTTATAAATTTAAAAAATACCTATATTTATGGCCTAACACATTTGATAAATTTGGTTTAGATTAGAATGCAAAATTCTGTCAGTAATCATATAGGTAGGTGCATGCATTGGATTTGGAAATGGCAGTCATTTGCTGAAATATCCATTGGCATAGACTACTTTAAAATGTGCTAAGTAATTGCCTTGGACCCTCAGTCTTAAGTAAAACCCATCCCATATAAATAAAAGATTGGTCTTGCTAATTCTTATAATTGATATTCACAGGCTTTGTACTTTTTTCCATTATTCTCTCTTTTCCTCTTCAGCACTTTACTCCTTCATTCCATTTTCTGTTGTTTATAGGTCTTCCCTAGGAAAGTGAAATGTTAAAAATAAACCAGCAGTGAGAAGCTTTTCATCTAGAGCTTAAATTGCCTCTTTAGCATATAAGTCCCAGTACAGGAAGGGCATGGACCTGTTAGAGTAAATCCAGAGGAGGCACCAAGGTGATTAGAGGGTTGGAGTAGCTCTGCTGGGAGGAAAAGTTGAGAGAGTTGGGATTGTTCAGCCTGGAGTAGAGAACCTTTGGGGTGATCTAATTGTAGCCTTTGGTGCCTGAAGGAGCCTGCAGGAAAGATGGAGAGAGACTATTTCCAAGGGCCTGGAGTGACAGGACAGGGGGCAGTAGTTTCACACTGACAGAGGGCAAGGTTAGATGGGATATGGGGAAGAAATTCTTGGCTGTGAGGGTGTGAGACACTGGCACAGGTTGCCCAGAGAAGCTGTGGCTGCTCCATCCCTGGAAGTATTCCAGGACAGGTTGGATGGGGATTGAAGCAACCTGACCATGGCAGGGGTGGAAGGAGATGATCTTTAAGCTCCTTTCCAACCCAAACCAGTCTGACTCTATGACTCTATAACTGTTCATTAGCCAGTATGTAATTAGTCCTGCAAGAGTCTATTTAAAACTTGCATACCTTGATGTAACCCATAAGGTTACTTGTCTGAACAATGCAGAGGAATTAACTTGACTTTTTAAGCAGGCATTTGCTATTTCAGTGCTTTACTAGTAACAGATGTAAGTTACTCCTCAGGATTGGTGATGATACTTGTGTTATTTAAGTAAACTGTTCTGTTGTCTGTAGTTGTCTCTATATGTATCAAGCTGTAGAGCAGAGGTGTGACTGTAGAGCTCAGCACGAATCCCAAATCTCTTCAAAATTCAAATATTTGAGTTTAGTATTTCCAGGCCATAATATTTCTAACACAACCTTTCAATACTTTTCAAACACTCTGAATGCCCAAAACAATGTTCTGGATAAACCTCTTTAACTTCATTGCTAAATTTTCATAGTTTCACAGTATGTTAAGGGGTTGGGATGGAGCTTAGAGATCATTCAGTCCCAACCCCCTGCCCTGGGCAGGGACACCTCCCACCAGAACAGGTTGTTCAAGGCTTTAGCCAGCCTGGCTTTGGACACTGCCAGGGTTGGGGCAGCCACAGCCTCCCTGGGCAACCTGTGCCAGTGTCTCTTCACTCTTACAGCAAAAACTTCTTCCTAAGATCTAATCTAAATTTCTCTCTTTCAATTTCTCCCCATTCCTCCTTGTCCTGTCACTGCAGCTCCTAACACAGAGTCCCTCTGCAGCTTCCCTGGAGCCCCTTCAGCTCCTGGCAGGTTGCTCTGAGGTCTCCACACAACCTTCTCTTCTCCAGGCTGAACAGCCCCAATTTCCCCAGCCTGTCTTCATAGGGGAAGACAGGGTGATTATTGGGCTAATTATTGTGCTGACTAATTGGAAAATACAGACTTCATTCAGAACATGTTGGAACTTCATTAATTTAGAGGTAAAAAAAGAAGATTTCCCCTAATTTTCCCCTCGTGGAAGTTTCCACACAGAATGAGTACTGCCAAATACACAAATTGGTGGAAGACTTTGAAGCCAGAAGCAAAAGGAGATAGAGGATGCCACTGAATTAGTGGAAATGGAAGAGCTGTTGTAATCCTATCTGTAATAAGCTAAAGCAGTATCAAATGAAGTCAGAGCTCTTATGTGATCATGTTGTGATGACGACAGCATGGTCTAAAATCAGGATATTTTCCATCTTAGGCCTGTCAGAACTCAGTGTTTGATTATATTTTGTAATAGGATTTTCTGTTTCTGTTTGCACAGCCCTAAAATCAGGGACTGCTCCCTCATTCCTTCTTTCTGCTGTGAGTACAGACTGCAGCGGGTGGATCATAAAGTACCCAGGGTGTGATGATATCCATGGAAGAATTTGGTCACAGAAATGCTCAGGAAAAATAGCTTCCTCAGGGGTTCCTCATGTGTTTGCATCAGCCTTGGCCATGCCCTGAGCTGTGCTGACCCACAGCAGCTGAGCCAAACTGCTGCTGGCAAAGGCTTTCCTGCTTAACTGCACTTGAATGTCCTTTCAGGCTGGGCTGCTGCAGCGCCTGGGCTGCGTGTGCAGGTTAATTCCAACTCCTCACAGCCCCATGACAGCCCTGTGAAGGCAGAGGAGCATTTAAGATTATGAGGGCTAAAATTAACCTCTCCCCCCAGTCAGCAGCGTGTCTGTCAGGAAGCCCTGCAGAATAAGGGCAGAGCTTGTTCTCCTACCAGTTGGAGGACATGAACACAATTTAATGAACAGCTGCAAGGAAGAGAACAAATAGCTCTGGTAGATAGATTTCTGGTTTCTGAAAGAAAAATAAAAATTATTACTAAACAGCTTAATTTCTTACAGATTGGGCTCAGCAACTAAGTTCTTTTGCTAATTTCCAACCCTACTTTACCCACTGAGGTTCAAAAGGAATGAATAATGGTGTTTGGCCCAACATTTTCACTCAGTTCCGTGAATTGCACTTGATGTATTTGCATCTCATAATTCTTTATTAGGTAAGCAAAAGTTTATTTTGCCCTGAAAATGTATCACTGGTGTGTGTTAGCTTCAGTCTGAGAAGAATATAAATGAGTATTAGAAGTCTTATTTGGTCAAATGGGGAGAGTTAATCAGAGCAATTAGGTGGCCTGGAGTACTGGGAAGTGCTGGGTCCTCTCCAGTATTTATTTTAATAAGATATTTCAACAGGTCTCATGCTCAAAACAGTTGTTAATTGTACCTGTGTCAGGGAGCAACTTAGGTGTGCCAGAAACAGTTGGATCTACTGATATTTGCCCATCAGGATCAACTTCTCTGAGGATAAGCAATAGATTAAAGTGTTAAATGGGCCAAACCTGGTATGGACAGCTCTAAAATGGGATAAAAAGGACCTGGCAACTGGAAAGTTTATCCTGCCCAAGTCTGTTTCTTTTCTGCCTCCACAGACTTTGAAACACTGCTGATTATTTTACACCTTTTGGTACAGTAATTTTTATTCAGATTTTTCTACACATATCTTTAGGGGATAATAAATGTTTCTATTGATTTACCAAACTCAATAAACTAGATTTTGCTTGACATACCTGGTTGAATTTCCAGATGCTGTCAGGGAGCAAAACATTAAGCTCTTTCCAGGAGCAAGACAAATGAACAGGACTTGCCTTGCAAGAGGCCTCCAGGAGGGTAGAGATTGCTGAAAGCTTCCTCTGAAGCTGGGCCAGTTGCCTGGGAATTAGAAGTGACCATTAAATAGATTAACACTATGAAGAGACAGGAAGCAGTATGGATATTGCTGTGAGGTGAGTGAGCTGTGTAAACATTTCCCTGTTGGGATGGACTGGGGGAAGCACTGGGCTCTTGCCTCTGTATAAACCATGCTCATATGTGCTAAAAAGCAAGCCAGATTCCCTGTGGATGCACCTTCAAAGTCGTCAGGAGTCAAACTGTGTTTTATATTCTTTGTCTAGTATAGTGTTACCTTTATTTTTTGTGTGGCATTATTAATATTTATTTAATGCTTACCCATAGTAATGGAAAAACTGAGTACCATAACCTTCCGTACAAAATTTATGTGCCTGATTTCACTTATGATGGTGTTTTCTTATGAGTTTGTTCCAAGCTCTGTCAGGCTTGGGGCTGTGACCACTGCCCTGGGGAGCTGTTGCAGTGCCCAAACACCCTCTGGGGGAAGAGCCTTGTCCTGATATCCAGCCTAAATCTCCCCTGACACAACTTCAGGCCATTCCCTTGGGTCCTGTCACTGGTCACAGAGAGAGGACTACTTAAAGTAATGTAAATTAAATGCTCAAAATAGCTAAAGTGTAGCTGCAATCTGTGCAGAACCAGTAGGGAAGAGGAGAGTAGTGTGATTATTTCCAGTGTGTATAGCACCTAGGGCTTTTACTGATTAAAACAGCTAAAACAATAAAACCAAACATAACTGATGACTATAAGCAATAAATACAATTTCAAACATCCCAGGCTGAAAAGAATCTCTTCTGGGCTGAAACATTCAACTCTTGAGAGGCAAAACTAACTTTCTAGCTGTCTGACCAGATTTATTTGGCACAATAGAAGACTTTAATGAACCTTAACAAAACACTCAATTAGCAAAGAGCTCACCACTGTATTAGAGCAGTTTTTATGATAATATGCTCCTCTAAATTTTGAATCCCTCTTATATTTTGTTGGGTTTGGATTTTTTTAATTGACTTTTCAGTTCAATTTCCTGATTTTGAGTGGTTCTTCCCAATTACCCAACTTCTAGGCCTCATCACACACCCTACTTAGTTTTAGGCTGCTGCTGCACTTATCATTCTGCAAGTTAGCATTGCAGTGAGGACTGTTCCATTGGCATAGTGTAAATGTTTTGCTTAATCTAGGAAATAAATGGAATGGCATGCTCTACCCATTAAATATAATAACATGGAGGGAAATGTTTCTGAGTGAATATGCCTGTTTAGATATCACAGCTAAGGTACTCCTCATTTGGGGCTCAAATTATCAAAAGTGACAATCTAGGACTTGTGATTGCATCAAACTAATGTGTGTCTAGCCCAGAATGCTGTCTCAGGCTGTTAGCTGGATCAGATGCCTTGGAAAGAGATGCACAAAGCATCTCTCTGTATAATGTGTCCATTCTTCTACTTGGTGGTATTTGGTTTATTACATACTGGAGCATGATGATGTGTGCCCTCATGTTTGCCAGTTTATTATGATCTGATGTGACTTCATTTCCATGTAAATGTAATTTAAACAAAAGGATTGGCTAACTTGTTTTCAAGAATGTCTTTCAGCCATGAAATCCTCAGGCTAATTTCTTTATATAAAATGATGTTCTCTTATACCATCTCCAAATGAATTGTTTCCAGCACTCTCTTGCTCTCATGTCATGAGAATGATGTCTTGTCGTGACCCATTCTGTTTTCCTGTCATTAATTAGCTTGTGTATCTTTCTTTCCCCAGTTTTTGTCTCTTCTTTGAGCTAAATATTTCTAACCTGTCATTCTTCCTTAATTATGTCTGTGCTATGTTTTACTGCTCTATCATTGTCTGCTATTTCTTTTTTAATAGGGAATGACCAGAGATTATGGCAATAATTACACTATCTTGATGAGTTTAGTCAGTGATGTAGTGTCTTACTCAGGCTGAAATTCTTGGAGCTGCTCCACTTACTTCACACAGAATCACATACAGAATAATTAGAGTTGGAAGGGCCCCTCAAGGATCATCTACTCCGACTCCTGCCCTGCACAGGACATCCCCAACAATCCACCCTGTGCCTGAGAGCATTGTCCAAACACTCCTTGAGCTCTGTCAGGCTTGGGGCCATGACCACTGGCTTGGGGGGCTGTTCCAGTGCCCAAACACCCTCTGGGGAAAGAATCTTTCCTAATCTCCAGCCTAAACCTTCCCTGAGACAACTTCAGGCCATTTCCTCATTCCTGTCACTGGTTGCCTGAGAGAAAAGGTCAGCGCTGCCCCTTCGCTTCCTTCCATGAGGAAGTTGTATACAAAAATGAGGTCTCCCCTCAGTCTCCTCTTCTCCAAGCTGAACAGACCAAGTTTAGCCTTAGCCACTCCTCATGTGGCTTCCCCTCAAGGCCCTTCACCACCTTCATTGCCTCCTTTGGACACTCTCCAATAACTGAATCTCTTCCTTACACTGTGGTGCCCAAACTGCACACAATATTCCAGGTGAGGCTGCCCCAGCACAGAGCAGAGCAGGACAATCCCCTCCCTCTGGCAATGCCTTGCCTGATGCCCCCCAGGACACAATGTCCCTCCTGCTGCCAGAACACACTGTTGGCTCATATCCAGCTTGCCATAGACAAGGACTCCCAGGGCCCTTTCCAGCACTACTTTCCAGCACCTCATCCCCCAGTCTGTAGGTACAGCCAGGGTTGCCCCAACCCAGGTGCAGAATCCACCACTTGCCCTTGTTAAACTTCATTTAGTTGATGTTCATTGAAGAACGAGAGCCATCACAGTGCCTCCACCTGCATGCTCTCCTCTGCATTTGTTTGCAGCTGTCAGGGCTCAAATAGGTGGTACCTCATATCAAGAAAAGAGTTAGCATTGTCTCCAAGACAGAGTACAACTTGCACTGCATTTTGAGAGGTCTCTCAGGCGCTGCAAGGCACAGAAAACTTGGTCTGTGTAAGGATTTTCTCTGTGTGCTAAACAGAGGCTGATGTTCCATCTAATTTGTCTGTTAGAGAAATGCATGCAAACAGCTGTTCCCTAACAACATCTGCCAGTCCTGACTTACCTGAGACAGGATGAGATGATGATTTGAATTACACCTAGCATCATCCCCCTGGACTCGGCACTGGGGAGCTCACAGCTCAGTGCTGTGCTCAGCTTTGGGCCCCTCACTGCAAAAAGGCCATTGAGGCACTGGAGCGAGTCCAGTCAAGGGCAAGGAGGGCAGCAAAGGGCTAGAGCACATGAGGAAGGGCTGAGGCAGTTGGGCTTGGTTAGCCTGGAGAAGAGGCTCAGGGGTGACCTCATGGCTCTCTGCAACTCCCTGACAGGGCTTGGAGAGAGGTGGGGGATGGTCTGTCCTGCCATGGCTGCAGGGAGAGGACTAGAGGGAATGGCCTTGAGCTGAGCCAGGGCAGAGTCAGAGCAGATGTTAGGAGAAATGTTTTCCTTGTGAGGGTGTTCAGGTACTGGAATATTGCCCAGGGAGGTGGTGGAGTCACCATCCCTGGAAGTGTTTAAGACATGACTGGAGCTGGAGCTGGAGGATATGGTTTAGGGTTTAGGGTTCCATCAGTGACAGGTTAATGGGTGGACTTCTCCTCCAACCCTGATGATTCTGTGATTCTATGAATTCAGCTTGTCCAAATACCTCACTGCACTGGTGACACACTAGCACTTCAGTTAGTCAAGATTTAGTCAATTCTTGACATCCAGCTTTGTAACTCATCAATACTTAATGTAAGACTTTAAAGGTCAATCTCAGAACACTGAAAATCCATCTTCTCATGCTGCAACTGCACCAGTGACACAAACACTCATGCCAGCCTAGAGGCCTTAGGGACAATGACACAGTTAGTTTAAGGAGATTCCTGAACAAGGGTCAAGTCAGTCGTTAATGGTAGTGAGAAAAGATTCTTAAAAGCAGTTTCAAAAATTAATTCATTGTTTAAATTGTATCCACCTCAAATTATATCTGTTTCTCCAGATTAAGAAAAATAAATGGCCTGTTTAGATTTTTGGTTGGGGCTCTTATCTCTGTGGTGCCCTTATAAATCAAGGGCAACTTCAGTGAGACTACTCCTCATTTAATACTGATGTAAACAAAGATTAGCATGGATCTGGCCATCAGTCTAGAATGGGGAAATGCCATGGGTTGTGTTTCAAATGTTTATATCAAGGCTGGCCAGCATTTAGCAGCAGAGAAATAAATATGGAAGATGCTCACTGAGTGCTTTTAAAGAATACCTGGAGTAGACCCAAGCTAGCATGGATGGGAGTGATGCAGGAAGTGCCAAAGATTGCTCTTCCCTTCAGGCTAGTGTGAAGAAGTTACCAGAGGAACAACACTCAACATTCACTGTTTTGACCATTAAACATTACACTTTTCTCAGAGTAAAGGTTATTAGCTGCACAGTGTTGGCAGAGATCCATTTTGAATAATTTTATTCTAGCTCCTCAGTTGCTTCTGTTAGTAGCTAAGGTAGTCTCCCCCTCCTGTCCTAAATGACTTAGGTAAAAGCTATTGGGTGACATTTACTGCTAGTGGAAAAGTGGTTTTGATGAGGTCTTTAGTGGGATATTTTTGGAAACCATTTCAACTTTAATGGGATGCCCATTTGTCCACCTGAAAGGTTTGTCCTGTAACGGTTAGACCTTTTATAGCTCTGCAACATGTGTTTCATGGCTGTGAAAGTCACTCACCTGACTTTCACCCCATCTTTTACACTAGAACATTCCAGGGGAGTTAAAACCTGACTTTATTCCCAGCTGTGCTTTCTCCCTTGTTGGATGCTGAGGACTCTGTGCTGGACTATGCCAGCTGTGCACTCCACAACAGGGAGCTGCAGGACATTGGGATTACTTCTCACAGCTCAGAAATTCCAAACAAAAGATGTGATTTTCTGTCAGGTTTCTCCAGCACAACATGTTGCATCCTTTGCAGGAGTGTTCCTAGGCAATAAGGGAATGCAGATTTCTGCCATCCTGACACCGTAGGATGATTTTATTAGCTATTTCATAGCTTGGTACTGAAAATAGATGACTTCATATGGAACTGTGCAAGAGTGGGTTAAGCCTTTTGTGTACAAGTCCAGCATGGAGCCATAGAAATATAAAGATCATAAACCAATGTGATTTCCTTTCTAGCTTAATATTGATATATCCAAATATCAAGAAATTGAGAACAAGTTGCCCAGAGAAGCTGTGGCTACCCCATCCATCACATTCTAGGAAATGTTCCAGGCCAGTTTGGATGGGGCTTGGAGCAACCTGCACTAGTGGAAGGTGTCCCTGCCCATGGCAGGGGGTGGAACTAGGACCCTTCCAACCCAGTCCATTCTATGATTCTACTGTATTTTTGGGGAAACTCTGGGCATGATACGGTGGTCTGGTACCATAGCCATGGTTTATTTTTAGTGAACCTTTTCCTGGTTTCCATTAACAGCACAGAAGAGCAGCCTGGTCCACCTGGAGGTTATGCTTCTGGACCATTCACGCACTATAATTCTGGGAGGAAAGGGTAGCCTGCCTCCCCTAACCACTGCCAGAACAACCCTGTCTAATGAGTCTCTGTGTGGAGGCTGCCTGTGGTTCTCCACGAAGCTGTGCAGCAATGAGATTGCATCTGCTTAAGCCCAGGGAAGGTTATTACCAAAGCTGCTGGCATAACTGCAGAGCCCCTGGAGCACAGATGTCTGTGTGGCTCTCGTTAAGAATGAGGGAGCAGAGCCACAACCATGTCTAGTCCGTCTGCTTATGGTTGTGTCTTTCCTCTTACAAAGTGTCTGCCTCAGTTTTTTTCTAGATTATCAAGCTTTATTTCAATTCATGGGGAAATGCTGGAGCACGTCATCCATCTTTGTAATCTCCTAGAATAACAGCATCCCAAAGGGATTTGTCTCAAGGGGAAAAAAGAAACCACATTTTGTCCTGAAATGGGGAAACTTGTGGATAGGACAAACACAGTAGTGTTGTTTTCTGCCTCATGGGGAAGTATCCTCTACATGAAACAACCAAAGAGCAGATACAAATCCAGTTAGATAGGTTTGAGAGGTGTTATCCCCTGTTCACTGTCAAAAGAGAAAGGTGCTGTGCATGAGACCAGCAGAGCTTTGTGCAGGAGTCAGTTCTAGTCAGTGTTTCATTACAGACCTATATGATGGCATAAATAAAATGCTAACCATGTGCTAGGAGAAAGTGAAAGTATGTTGCAAGACAAGGTGAGAATAATACTGTATAAATTGAGTGGTTTAATGAAAAATGGGATGAAATTAAATAGGGCACAATGTAACACTTAGACAGGAACAACTAACTGTGCACAAAGGTGTTGGAGGATAACTGCCCAAATAGCAGGTCTGTAGGAAAGGAGTTGAGGGCAACAATCAAGAACAAGTTGAACAGAAATCACCAGTGATGTGCTCTTCCCCCCAAACAAATTACACTGGGGCATATAAAACACAGTTTACAAGATATGTAAAGTGATCCTCCCAAATTACTCAGCATTGGTAGTTTTGTGCCTGATTTAGAGCAAAGGTGAAGAAAAAAAAGAGAAATTAGGAGGACTAAAAGTGGGATTAGAGGTGCAAATACTTACAAGGCCACAATGAAAAAGTATGTGAAATGTGAAGGTAACAAATACCTGATGACACTGTTGTGCAGCTAAGTGGTTTGGATCATCACTCTGCTCCTGGCAGGAGTAAGCAGGTCCTGCTCAGGGCTGGCTGTTTTCCAGCAGCTGAGGTAGAAGGTAGGCAGAGACTAGAAAAAAGATGCTGACTTGAAATTGCAGCAAATTGCTTCAGTTCCAGGAGCTGAATTATGAAGTAGATGGGCTGAGTAAAAAAAAAACCACAACTGTTGATGGGGAGAAGGTGTCCATTAACAGCAACTGTACACTTCTCTTTTTCTAAACAGAAAAGGTTGTAAAAGTGATTTACACCTGGAGCTAGCAAGCAGGACAAAATGTTAATCAGAAGAGCTAGTCTGATGAAGTCTTTGAGGTGCTGGAGCATATTTGGGGTGCTGGAGTGTGTCCTGAGAAGGGCAATGGAGCTGGGGCTAGAGGGTAAGTCATATGAGGAGCAGCAACTGTACACTTCTCTTTTTCTAAACAGAAAAGGTTGTAAAAGTGATTTACACCTGGAGCTAGCAAGCAGGACAAAATGTTAATCAGAAGAGCTAGTCTGATGAAGTCTTTGAGGTGCTGGAGCATATTTGGGGTGCTGGAGTGTGTCCTGAGAAGGGCAATGGAGCTGGGGCTAGAGGGTAAGTCATATGAGGAGCAGCTGAGGGAGGGGAGCTAAATTCCTGCTTTCCAGTTTGTATAGGTCAGGACATATTCTTGTGATTAGGAGAAGGAATGATATTTGGGTTACAACGAAGTAAATTCCTTGGGTAAGTGAAAATACACTTTTAAAATTTCCATCAATTACTGTTCACGTGTTACAACTCAGAGAACTTGTGCTACATTTAAAGGGGGGGAGGTGTGCATGCAGGTTCCTTCCCCAGCCTCAACCTACCTCCCTTTGGGTTTGCTAACAGAGAAATCAAAGGAACTAGGAAAATGCTTATATTGAAATTTCAGCTGTGGCTGTGCTTATGTTTCCTCCTAGGACTGTTCATTTCCCATCTGTTTAACTCAAGGGGTCAGTCCACATGCCTCAGGCTGTGGAAACTGAACCTGTCTTTCCCAGCCACTGAAGGCAGAGGTGATCCCAGGCATTCCCTAGCAGCCTGTCATGGAAGACAGGAAAAATACAAAATTCAACCTGTTTTGTAAAAAGCAGTGTGTGGAACACGTAACAGGACAGCAAGTCTAGGTGCATCATATGCAGGGAGCTGCCTAGTCAAACACCAAATGGGTGTATGAAAAGGGTTTTGGAAAGAGAAGGGGTAAATTCACATTTCCTGTAAATAATCCTGAAATATAAAGCCACTCTGAAATGTTAAGAACAACCTGGAAGGCAGGTGAGGGTTAACAGACTGAAATACAGCTTGAAACACACTTCTCTAGTGACCAGACATGTTCTGGTGGTGTCAGAGCATGAGGGGTAGGAACCTGTTTGCCCCTCTGTCATCAGATCTGGTGTGTGAAAGTGAGCTGTGTGTCCCGGGGCTTTCCAGAAGGCTTGGCAGGACTCAGTGGATGCTTCGATAATCATAGGATCACAGAATGGTTTTTGCTGAAAGGACCTTAAAGAACATCTAATTCCAACCCCCTGCCATGAGAAGGGAAACTGTTACTTCAGTAGGTGAACACGAGGTGTTTCTAAGCATTGTATTAAAATACTGACTACGAATTTCAAAATATCAAATAAACTAATATTTTTACAAGTTCTTCTATTTTATTTGCAAGTAGGTAATTTACAGAGGTGTTTATAAACCACAGTTACAGAAGAGTTCCCAACTGATAGTGAAATGGTGCAAGGACAAACCTTTTACTGACTTTGGAGAATGTAGAAGCATTTTAATTGTTGTTATTGTATATGTCCTTCATTTGTGTTTTAACTTTGTAATTTAGTTACTGGTAATGTGTAATCACTCTTGATGGATGTGTTCACAACTAAGCTGTAAAGAAAAAAGCTGCTAAGTGTGTTCTGGAAGCTGCTAATTATTCTTAGCTGTTATTAGTTTTAGTGCCAGTCAGAGATATTCAACTCTTGACTCTGCATTTGAAAAGAAACCTTATTAGTATTAGCTCTCCAAAAAGCACACCTGATTTTGACAGCTGTCCCCAGGCTTTACAGAGAAGTAGGGAAGTAATGGTCGCTGATGTAAATCAGCCCTTTCCCTGGGAGAGGGATCAGAGGCTCCAAGTCAGTGCATCCCATGTGAAATGAGCTTTCCAATACCTCCCTCTGTGCACTATCCCAGTTTGGAAACGTCTAACTATGTGCTGTGCTTGTTAAGAATCGTTAATATGTTTTTCTTTGTAGAAAAAGCTTTATATTTGCTATTAACCAGTCTTATTTCCTGGGTCAAACTATGATGCTTTCTGAGGATAGCAAAATTATTTCAGATTATGGATTTTACCTTTGTAAGAGACTCATGTAATGGGTTTTTTTTAGGGGTGGAAGCACCTCTGTTGTTTTCCATGATCCTTTGGAACTTGGCAGGGAAGAAAACCTCCAGAAGGGAAAAGCATTTATTACTTTTTGAAATTCTGTTCAGTTTTGGCTGAGATGTAAACTTGGTAATTTCCCTTTTTAGCACTTGATTTCTTAGCAAAATGCTGGCAGTTTGTCAAAACATAAACCTGGCACACTGTGCCACTAGGAATAATGGCATCTCACACTGGCAGGGACACAGCCTCCTCAGGGAACAGAAAGAGTCTTGGGTAGACTGGACTTAAAATGAAATATTATCTTACCTATTCTAGTGATTGAACCAACAAATCACCTCAATACTCATTTCCCAGTTAAGAAAAATATCTCCTCTCTTTGGCAGGCAATGTAGTTGCTCTTTTGTGGGGTGATAGGTAACTGGACGGGCTGGAGAGTCAGACAGGGAAGGAGTAGCTGAGGGAGCTGCAGGGGCTCAGCCTGGAGAAAAGGAGGCTCAGGGGGAACCTTATCACTCCCTACAACTCCCTGACAAGAGGCTGTAGTCAGCTGGGAGTTGTTCTCTTCTTCCAGGTAACATACGACAGGACAAGATGAAATGGCCTCAAGTTGCTCCAAGGATGGTTTAGATTGGATATTAGCAAAAATTCCTCTGCCAAAAGGGTGGTCAGGCACTGGAACAGGCTGCTTAGGGAGGTGGTGGAACCACCATCCCTGGAGCGTTCGAAAAACATGTAGAAGTGGCACTGGAGGACAGAGGTTAGTGGTGAACTTTGGAATGCTGGGGGAATGGTTTTGCTCAGTGACCTCAGAGCGCTTTTCCAACCTAAATGGTTCTGTGATTATGATATCTTTAACTACAGCACTTAAACCTCTTGCCAGCTGTCTCACGTATGAGTATCTTCATGTAAGTGAATCTGTGTGTGTGTGTCAGGAAGAGTCTCAGTTCATATGCAGACATCTGAAGGTGCATGGAGGAGAGGACAACAAAGAGGACTACTGAAATAGAAAGGGTCACCTGTGATGGAGGCAGGTGAATGAGAGTTCTCCTTTATCCCTGTTTCTGCTGCAGTTTCTTAGTATGTTGCTGAGCAAGTCACTTCAACCAAAGCATCTTCTGTGGCTACTCTCTGTTTGTCTCATCTCCTAGACCCCTCAGGCCTAATGTGGAGAGGTGCTGAGCACTCAGAACTGCAAATGAAATCGATGGGCAGTGTGGTCACTCAGCAGTTTTGGAATTAAGGAAGAGTGGACAGCCTGTCTGGGCATGGGGAGGACAGTTCTAGGTGCCAGACATTCCTCTGCAAATGATTTGCAGCATGGCCTCTGGCATGGGTTGTTTGAGGGGTTTTGTCTCTGTGTGCGTTGTGGACACAGAGCATCTTGCAGTAAATGTCAATTAATGAATGCCTGTGAGATGTTCCTGGCTAAAACTTCCCCAAATAACAGGTGAAACTGATACCTTTCCTACACGTAGCAGATTTGGCATGGTATTGAGGATACACATATATACTGTGCACAGTATACATGTCACACACATGTAGGTACAGATGGCCTGAGGTGGTCTAGCACATAAAGGAGCTGCACTGAGATCAATAACGAAATTTCCATTCATTTCAGTAGTCACAGGAGATGATGGATTAGGAGGACTTAATTTGGGGCTTTGGGGAATTATATTCACAACTTTAATTGTATTCATATAAAATGCACATTGATCCTTGAACAAATTCTCAGTGCAGCTAGCCATTGAAAAAAAAACCTCAGAACTCTGCAAATGCCTCTGCACATTCTTCCTGTGATTAACTGTTCTTTCAAAGAGAAGAGATGGTAGGGATGTAATAGAAGGTATTGCCTTGTTTGCAATTATTTTGAGTAGTAAAACAGATTAAGTAGAGGCTTAAGGCATGAGCTTAGTGAATGTAGCCATATCTAAACAAACAGTGACAAATCTGCTCTTTCACTCTGAATTTTGAGATTATATAAATGGCAGAGTTGTTTAAATTATATGTAAGCACATGCAAATATTTGATTAATGGGGTCTTGACACTTCAGTTTGTAATTCCTACTCTCTTATTAAAATCATCCACCAAATTTCAAAGCAGAAATTAAATCTTTCTCTAATTAAAAGCATTACTTTTCAAATAAGATTGTGCACTATGACAAATGCTACTAATTCTGCATTAGCTCAAAAGCTCCTGAGCTCTCAAATCCGTAGGTCTTCTATAT
Source organism: Acanthisitta chloris (assembly GCF_000695815.1). NCBI lineage: Eukaryota > Metazoa > Chordata > Aves > Passeriformes > Acanthisittidae > Acanthisitta > Acanthisitta chloris. The sequence goes on from NW_008673340.1 coordinate 48,609, forward strand.
AAGCAAACAAGATTGTCTGCCAGAATCTCTGTGTCTAATAACGGTGGTGAGAAATACCTTGCTAGTGCAACAGCTTTGATGCATATCAGCATTTCCCTCTCACTGAACTTCCCTATGCTTCCTTTTCTCCCTCCAGGAGCTAATTTGAAGAATTTGGATGCTTAAGAAGCATGAGGGAAGGGAAGTATGAGAAGAGAGACTAAAAGTCATGACACCTGTGTGCTTACAAATACTGAGGCATTGAGCTAAGTGCTGATTTCCATATTGCACTCTGCTATTTAAACATTTACAGGGTTCCTGTAAAGCACCAGGGTATCACGGGGGTTAAAATTCATGCTCTTATCGCTTTTGGAGGGGAGAGGTATATAAGAAGGCTCCACCTAAATCAATATGAGTTTTGCTTTTGACTTCAGAGAACATGAGGGATGAAATTCTGGACTCAGCTGCAGCTGGGGGATTTAATCTGGATTTACACAGGTGAAATGGAGAAGAAGGGGTCACGGGGTGGCTGAGCAAATGTAACTAAAACTGGCAGCTGAAGGGGATGGTCCTGCACCACCTGCATGGGCTGCTTGTTCCAGACCCACTCAGCAATGGCTTCGCTGCTTATCTGGCTCCTCAGTGATCCCACTTGTCTTGTTAAAGATAAAGGAAACTCTGCTTTTTGCTGCCAGGTTAGTTTTCTGCTGATTTAATGAGTTGAACTGGGTCAAGCAAAGTTGCTGCAAGGGTAAGAGTAGAAACATGCGGCTCGGGGAACTTTTTTTGTGGCTGGGCCTGCCAACTGGACAGAACTCATTTCCTGAGCCATGTCCTGCTCATGTTTTCATGTGAGTGCTGAGGAACGCAGCTGATGCAGGTAGCTCGGTTTGCAAGATGCAGATTGAGCTCTAGGTGAGAGCCCAGAGAGACAAGAGGCCGTGAACTGCCAAACCTTTGCATAACAAAGAGCACGGAGACCGGCGATGTCAGGTGAATGGACACTGAGAGACACAGCTGGAGCCATGAACTGCCAACCTTTTGCATAACCAAGGAGACAAAGACCGGGGGTGCCAGAGGCGTGGATGGACAAGAAGAGTGGGGACAGCAGCAGAAGGTTCGGCAGGAAGAGCGAGACTTGCGAGGGGTCCTTGGTTGGGATCCCTCCTCGGAGGCACCAGCTCGGGCTGTTGCTGTGTTACTCCGTTGTGAATGGAATGAGACATCTGAGACATCTATGGGACACCTGAGGTCGAACTGGTAAGGAAATTTGGTCTGATTGCATGTGAGTGAAGTGTGCAAGGAGCCAAGCGAGGAACCCACCGAGGGTGAAGCCCCCTGTGAAGGGGCTTCGGTCCCAGCAGTGAAAATCTCAGTTGTTGGGAGTGTGACCTGCCAGAGAGCCTCGGGGAGGGTCAAACTGTGAAGTTTCCTTAACAGCAAACAGTTGTGGTGGGAACAGAAGCAGCACTGGGGTTGTTGGGGTCTCCAGCCAACCCCAGTTTTGCTGGGATTTTATTGTCAATTGATTGTTCTTTGCATCTTGTACTGAGTGGAGGAGTCTGGCCTGGCCTGTGTTGATCCCGGGTGTAAGCTAATAAGCTTCGGGGAAAAAGATGGGAGAAATTTTAGTGTGTGTTGGTCATAAACATTGAAGTAAAAAATGAGTAATGCCTGAGTCTCCAATACCACAGTCTGCTGTTGAGATTTTTCTTCAGACAGTTCACCAAAAATTTCCCATTTAAGCCTGCAAAGCTCACATATTCAGGAAATGCTCGTATTTAAAGCAAATAAAGTAGTACATGAAAGCTCAGGGGCCTCTATTGAAGTGCATGAGTATCTTCACAAGTATCTCTTGTTTGTAAAAACAAACGTGCCAGGACAATTGGTGGAAGCCCTAACAACACTTTTGCTAATGAGATGACTTTATGCCGGAACCAGGACACGTTTATCATCCCCTTTTACTTGCTCTAATTAATACTAATTTTTACTTGATGAAAATAACACCTATTAACCTCCCAGCCCATACCAGCACCCCCAAACTAATCCCACTCTCAGACTTCACACCGACCCCAGCTCACCGCTATTCCTCTCTGTTTCAGTGAAGTTTGGTGGTTAGGTTTTTTTCCCTAACAAGGCAAGGGACTGCAGGTGTGTCCAGTGTCGGTGCGCTCGGGCGCGCGGATCAGCCGCTGCGATTCGGAGGCAGGTGCGGTGTCCGCGCGGCGAGCAGCAGACCCAGGGTCGTGGTGCCGCGCGGGGCAGGCAGCAGGGAGG